>NC_135806.1:7946445-8102607 GCF_964213995.1 Mustelus asterias
TGAACGATAGTCTACTGCCCTGTTCATAGAATCCCTGCAGTCTAGAAGGAGGCCATTCGGCCCATCAAGTCTGCACTGACTTTCCGACAGAACATGTAACCAGCTCCCCCCGCCAGCCCCATAATCTACACATCTTGGGACATTAAGGGGCAATTTACCATGGCCAATCCACCTTACCTGCACATCTTTGGACACTAAGGGTCAATTTAGCATGGATAATCTATCTAACCTGCACATCTTTGGACACCAACGGGTAATTTAGCATGGCCAATCCACCTAACCTGCACATCTTTGGACACTATGGGGCAATTTAGCATGGCCAATCCACCTAATTTACAATTCTTTGGACACTAAGGGGCAATTTACCATTGTCAATCCACCTAACCTTCACATCTTGAGACACTAAGGGTCAATTTAGCATGGCCAATCCACCTAACCTGCACATCTTTGGACTGTGGGAGGAAACCTGAGCACTCGGAGAAAACTCACGCAGACACGGGGAGAAAGTGCAAACTCCACACAGACAGTAACCCGAGGCTGGAATTGAACCCGGGTCCCTGGTGCTGTTAGGCAGCGGTGCTAACCACTGTGCCACCGTGCTGCCCCTGTTGGCAAGCTTCCCATTTGTTGAAGTCTCTTAGAGGGAAATATTTCTTGATTTCTTATTAAGGTGGCTGAAATGAAACCCAGGACCAGCTCCAGTTTTTGCTTCTACTATTGCCTGACAAATCTCATTCCAAAGCCTTGAAAAATGATAAGTTTGATGGCCAAATGTGAATGATAGATGTCAACTAACTCTCAGCGGTGGTTGAATAGGGAAAATAAGGCAGCACTCACCAAGTACTATAGCGACAGTCTTCAACAGACTCATCATGGTGTCACGGTTCCTGCGAGGGCCTGAGCTGTGCCGAGACATGCGCATAGTCCTCTGCCGCACATAGACAAAGATGTGGGCGTACAGGATCACCATGACGACAAAGGTGACCAGGTTGAAAATAGCCCAAAATATCAAGTAGGAGCTGCTGTAGAGCGGCGCCATGGTGGAGCAGGTGCCGATGTTGCAGATGCAGTTCCAGCCCACGCTGGGGATGGCGCCCATGAGGATGGCCATGGTCCATATCACCACGATCACCACCACAACCCGCCGGTTGCTCATCCTGGTGTGGAGCTGCATGCGGAAGACGGTGATGTGCCTCTCGATGGCGATGGCCAGCAGGTTGGCCACCGAGGCGGTCAGGCTGGTGTCTATGAGGCCTTGCCGGAGGAGCCACGTGCTGACGGTCAGCCTGCGGGTGTTGGGTCCCGTGTTGAACATGAGGTAAAAGTAGGCCAGGCCCGCAAAGAAGTCGGCGGCCGCTAAATTTGCCATCAAATAATAAATAGGGAAATGGAAGCGGCGGTTCACGTAGATGGCAATCATAACCAGCAGGTTGGCAAGCATGATGAAGATACACACGGTGATACCCAGGCCCATAACGAGCTTGCTGATTGTGTTCCATTCTGTTGCTAAGGGCTTTTCACTGTTGTTGTAAAAAAAGGTAATGGTTTCATTGTAGTAGCATTGTCCCTCCATCCTGGCAACCTATCAACAACAAGAAGGAGGAGTTAAGTGCAAGACAGAAACAATTATTTCCATCGCTCAGACACTGGTCACTGAGGCCTTGACCATCGCAATATGATTTCAAACACAATTCTGAACGAACGTTTGCCACAATTAATTTATTTCCCTTTCCGCCTTGGTAGATCCTCATCGTACCACATGTTGGAAAGCAGGCCCAGCTGGAAGCTAGCAGGTCCCAGCTAGGCCGCTCACTGTCCACTCAAGGGAATTAACTTTGCAAGGGTAGGGCCTCTCAGACCCATCAGCGCAAAAGCAGTGCGCACTGGAGCAGTTGTGACCCAGCGAGAGCAACGGGGCATCTGAGATCTGAGTGTGCGATGGGACCAACAGTCTCTCCCTGTGACCAGTGAGACATAAGGATTGAGAAAGCATCAGAGGAACAAAGGAGAAGTCCCAAGGTGTGCTGGTTAGGTGGATTGGCCATGCTATATTGCCCCTAGTGTCCCAAGGTGTGCTGGTTAGGTGGATTGGCCATGCTAAATTGCCCCTTAGTGTCCCAAGGTGTGCTGGTTAGGTGGATTGGCCATGCTATATTTCCCCTAGTGTCCCAAGGTGTGCTGGTTAGGTGGATTGGCCATGCTATATTGCCCCTAGTGTCCCAAGGTGTGCTGGTTAGGTGGATTGGCCATGCTATATTGCCCCTAGTGTCCCAAGGTGTGCTGGTTAGGTGGATTGGCCATGCTATATTGCCCCTAGTGTCCCAAGGTGTGCTGGTTAGGTGGATTGGCCATGCTAAATTGCCCCTTAGGGTCCCATGGTGTGCTGGTTAGGTGGATTGGCCATGCTATATTGCCCCTAGTGTCCCAAGGTGTGCTGGTTAGGTGGATTGGCCATGCTAAATTGCCCCTTAGGGTCCCATGGTGTGCTGGTTAGGTGGATTGGCCATGCTATATTGCCCTTTAGTGTCCCAAAATGTGTAGGTTAGGTGGATTGACCTTGTAAATTGTCTCTTAGTGTCCCAAGATGTGTAAGTTAGAGGGATTGGTCATGCTAAATTGCCCCTTAGGGTCCCAAGATGTGCAGGTTGAGAAAAGTAGAGGGGTGAATATGTGGGGTTACGGGGATAGTGCATGGGTGGGATGCTCTGTCAGAGAGTCAGTGCAGACTCGAGGGGCCGATTGGCCTCCTTCTGCACTGTAGGGATCCTATTAAAAAAAGGAGCGAATTAGAGTCATATCAAGTAGGGAAAGAAATAAATTTGGCCGGAAATTCCGGCTGTTCACGCCGGTGAGATTCTCCGGTCCCGCTGCAGTGAATGAATAGTTGGCTGAGCGCCAAATTCTCTGTCCTCGCTTGGAGCAGCGGCAGTGGGTCATGAACAGCCGGAAAACACGGGCCAAAAAGAGGTAAAGATAGGAGTTGGAAACGGGGGAAAGAAAAGAAAAAAAATTAATGACATTTTTAAAACTCTAACAACAATTTGCTACATATCAAAATGCGATTCAACAGTTGAAGTTCACTTTTCTGGGCTGGAGATAGCCACATTGCCAGAAAAATTATCTGGTTGTTTATAGGGTAATTCTGCTGTTAGGAAGCCAAACTTTCTGTAGCGAGTTGAAGGGGTGATTATGATGTAAATCCAGCAAGTTATTAAGAGGTAGGTTAATGACAAGATGTCAATTATCAAGAGACAAGCCGAGGACTGATGCTAATTGATCAGTAAGGTCGAGAGTTTCACAACAGAGTATCGATTCAGCCCCTGAACTCACTCCTCCTGCTCCTATCTTCTATGTTTCTATAGTTTATGGGGGAAAAGCAGGATCAGGCTATTGAGTTGGACGATCAGCCATGATGGTGATGAATGGCGGAGCAGGCTCGAAGGGCCGAATGGCCTCCTCCTGCTCCTGTCTTCTATGTTTCTATGTAACTGCGTGTTATTAACGGTACTGTCATGAACCTGCAGCCATGTTACAGGAAAACTTCCTCTCCCTAAAATTCAGTCTCAAATTTAAATTGAGCCTGTCACTTGAGAACTGCACCCGCCCCCCCTTCCCCCTCATCCTCCAAGTGGGACCCGGAGACTATTTGTTACAATTTGTAAATACACACCGAATTCCCCGTGTTTCCAGGTCATTCACGATGCCAGTTCGCTTTTGAGTGCTACAGGTAAGTCTCAGCACTTTAGGTCGAGAATGTAAATTAACTGCAATTAATGGGTGGCACAGTGGTTAGCTCTGCTGCCTCACAACGCCAGGGATCCGGGTTCGATTCCCGGCTTGGGTCACCGTCTGTGCGGAGTTTGCACGTTCTCCCCGTGTCTGCATGGGTTTCCTCCGGGTGCTCCGGTTTCCTCCCACAGTCCAAAGATGTGCAGGTTAGGTGGATTGGCCATGCTAAATTGACCCTTAGTATCAGGGGGGCGAGCTGGGGTAAATGCATGGGGCTATGGGGATAGGGCCTGGGTGGGATTGTGGTCGGTGCAGACTCGATGGGCCTCCTTCTGCACTGTAGGATTCTATGATCTAGGACTGATTGACTTGGTTTCTTAAGCTAATTGCTCCTTTTTCTACAAGTTAACTCATATTTCTATCATAACTGACTCAAACAGTGGATAACATTCCAAAAAACAAGACCAAACGTGGGCACAGCTCTCTCCACTGTTGATCCAAGGATGGTTTTATACAATATATCACTTCCCTGGACTCTCCTACATTCTATAAAATCTGTTACTACTTGCCAACTTTCTGCTCGACAGCCAGGAACGTTTTGGGAAACCTTGCAGCCAGATATTTTACTTGATTCATCGCATTCACGGTGCATTAGCACTTGACAAATTTACCATTAGCACAAAGCTGAAACCACTTCACAACAACGCCACATTGGGAGTGTTAATCTGGAGCTCAGGCCTGAACTGACTCCAACATAAGAACAGCAATGCTGCCACCCATGTTAGCCATGATGTGGAGATGCCGGCGTTGGACTGGGGTGGGCACAGTAAGAAGTCTCACCACACCAGGTTAAAATCCAACACGTTTATTTGGTATCATAAGCTTTCGGAGTGCTGCTCCTTCATCAAGTAAGGGTGAGTCACCTGATGTAGGAGCAACGCTCCGAAAGCTCGTGATACCAAATAAACCTGTTCGACTTTAACCAGGGTGTTATGGGACTTCTTACTGTGCTCATGGGGAAGCCACTCTGCTTCACACCCATGTCAAGTTTGACCACATTTACATTATAACAACCGGGTAACCCGTAAAGCAAAATGGTGGAATGGTAATGTCGCTGAACCTTCTCCAGTCTGTGCGCAATCAGGACCCTGACCTTCTGGTTGCTTGCCATTTCAATACACGATCCTGCTCCCGTGCCCACATGTCTGTCCTTGACCTGCTGCAATGTTCCAGTGAAGCTCAACGCAAACTGGAGGAACAGCATCTCATCTTCCGGCTAGGCACATTACAGCCTTCCGGTCTCAACATCAAATTCAACAACTTCAGATGATTGGCTCTCCCCCACCTCAACCGCTTTGCTTTCATTTTATTCAATTTTTAACTGTTCTCTACCTTTTATTTCTTTATTGTCCTTCTTCATTTTTCTTTCCCCCCATTTTATCCCCCCTTTCCTTACCATTTCTCCCCCTTTTTCTCAATTTGACCTCTCTCCCACCCATTTCCCCCCTCCCCCCACATCTTCATCTGCCACAGTTTACCCTCTGATTTCAGTTTCTCTGCCGTTTGGCCATTCACACCCTTTATTCTCTCTCTGGACTGCCATTAGCAGCCTTTCCCCTGGTTTCTGTGGCTATGACTCATCTTTCATTCCCTCACCCTGCAGTATAAATATCTCCCACTTTCTGTGCCTTTTAGCTTTGACAAAGGGTTCATCTAGACTCGAAACGTCAGCTCTTTTCTCTCCTTACAGATGCTGCCAGACCTGCTGAGATTTTCCAGCGTTTTGGATTCAGTAAACCAAGGGCCCAGCCTAATTCTCTGGGGACAAGGGTTCGAATCCCAGCATGAACATTGGTGGCATCGAATTAACCAAATCAGGAATTGGAATCTAAAACAGAGATGGGCAACCTCGGCTAATGGGTGCGCCGTGTTAGTGACCCTCCTTCATCCCAGTGGGTCACAAGGTTGAAATCGGGCTTGTTCACTAACCATCACCCCATGAATAAGATTAAATATACTTAATACACACTGAATATTTCATAACCAGTTATAGAAAATGCTTAATCATTTATATATTAATAGAACTCTCATCAATTCAAGTGGTAAAAACAAAAGAAATATTTATACTTTGGACGCAGAGGAAGCGCACGGCTCTCACAGTCAGTGTTGTGAGCAATCAGCACGCACCCCACTTCACTTGTCCTTGCTTTACGTGTGAGTCACTTCAGTCAGACCGGTCGGAAAAAAACTACACGGCTGGAAATCAGTGGAATGTGGCAACTCTGTGTGGGCAACGGTCAACAAAATGTCCCGTGGGCCGCACTCAGATCCCAGAGGGGCCACATGTGGTTCCCAGGGCAGGCTCGATAAACACATGAGGGAGAAAGAAACAGAACTGTGCACTGACACACTATTTATTTGTGTCACAAGTCGGCTGACATTAACACTGCAATGAGGTTACTGTGAAAATCCCCTAGTCGCCGCACTCCAGCGCCTGTTCAGGTACACTGAGGGAGAATTTAGCACGGCCAATCCACCTAACCAGCACGTCTTTTGGACTGTGGGAGGAAACCGGAGCACCCGGAGGAAACCCACGCAGACACGGGGAGAACGTGCAAACTCCACACACAGACAGTGACCCAAGCCGGGAATCAAACCCGGGTCCCTGGTGCTGTGAGGCAGCAGTGCTAACCACTGTGCCGCCTAAATGAAATAGAGTGGGACAAGACTTGTGTAGAACCTATACTGACAAGGACACATTTAGGCCAAATAGCCTGCTTCTGAGGTAAATTCTACATAAACGAAACCTTAACAGGCTAGAAATACGTACCACGGTTACCATCAAAAAGTAAACTCGACCTTTAATTCCATTTCACAAGACAGCTTAGAGATAAAGTTGGGGGGTGGGGCGAGGGGGGAGGGCACAGAGCCCAGCTGGCCTAGCAGACCCACATCTCTGATTAGCGGGGTGTGGGGCTGGGTTTGTGATGACTCCTGTGAGGCTCAATCCCAGGGAAAACCTGATTTGGGGGTGAGGAGAAAGAGTAGGGGAGGGGGAGGCGGGGGTGGGAGGTCCAGGCCTCATGGGGAGCGATGGGGTCTCTAATCACAGGGAGGTTCTACAGTGTCTTCAGCCTGGACATAGCAGGGGGGTGGCATTTACTCACAGTAAGTCGTCTCACAACACCAGGTTAAAGTCCAACAGGTTTATTTGGAATCACGAGGTTTCAGAGCGCTGCTCCTTTATTAGGTGAGTGCCATGGTTCCCTGGTGGTTGGGAAACCCACTTCTCCACAGTTAAACCCCAAATGGTGGAAGCAAATGAGGTCTCTCACTATAATATTTAAAATGTCAACTCGCCTCCTTGGAGTATGTTGGCCCCTCAATCTCCCCAGGGCAGCACGGTGGCACAATGCTTAGCACTGTTGCCTCACAGCACCAGGGACCCAGGTTCGATTCCTGGCTTGGGTCACTGTCTGTGCGGAATCTGCATGTTCTGCATGGGTTTCCTCCGGGTGCTCCGGTTTCCTCCCACAGTCCGAAAGACGTGCTGGTTAGGGTGCATTGGCCGTGCTAAATTCTCCCTCAGTGTACCCGAACAGGCACCGGAGTGTGGCAACTAGGGGATATTCACAGTTCCATCATTCAGTGTAAATGTAAGCCTACTTGTGACTAATAAATCTTAAACTTAATCTCGCTTCTGTTGAAACTGGGAGAGGAGGGGTTCGGTCAAGATTCAGATTGTTAACACTTTGACCTCCGAACTGACCCCTGAGCGTCAATTCTGGTGTGAGGCAACAATGCCTTTTGCACCCGGGGAAAGCTGCTGTTAAAGCACCTATCGTCATTGGCAAGAAGTTTAACTGGATGCGGTTATGCTCACGGAATTTAAAACATGTTTTAAGAATGCAAGAATCCCAACATGGATTACTGCCTGCTTAGTAACACAGAGTATAACTTTGATTTACAACCTTTATTCAATTAAAGTATTTAAAAGGCAACCAGAACCCATTCATCAGTTTATGGCAGTTATTACGAAATATCACTTTCAGAGTAAAATATGAATCGAATCTAGGAATTAGTGTTATGGGTGCAAAATTTCCACATCTCAGTCACATGGCTGTTTTCTATTTTAACACAGATGCCACCGCATTTAAATCAATGAGTCATTGTTAAAATAACACACAAACATTGTCGAACATGCGTGCTATATTCTCAGCCACTAATGGTGACAACAGTTGTGTCTGGCTTTCTACCTTGTCTTGGGGTTCGTGTGTATCGATCTTTGAAGGTAGCAGGACATAATGAGGGAGTGGTTAGTCAAACATATGAAGCCTCATAAATCACAGAATTACAGAATCGTTATGGTGCAGAAGGCGGAATTTGGGAACAGCGTGTCTGCACCAGCTCCGCAAATCAGCAACTCACCTCGTACCATTTCCCCAGCCTTCTCCCCATAACATTGCACCATTCCCCATTTTCCCACTCCTGACATTGATTTTAGGAGTGGCACAGTGGTTAGCATTGCTGCCCCCCAGCCACAGGGATCCAGGTTCGATTCCCGGCTTGGGTCACTGTCTGTGCGGCGTCTGCGCGTTCTCCCCTGTCTGCGTGGGTTTCCTCAGGATGCTCCGGTTTCCTCCCACAGTCCAAGGATGTGCAGGTTAGGTGGATTGGCCATGCTAAAATGACCCTAGTGTCAGGGGGACTGGTTAGGGCAAATAGGGGTTATGGGGATAGGGCCTGGGTGGGATTGTGGTCGGTGCAGACTCAATGGGCCAAATGGCCTCCTTCTACACTGTAGGATTCTATGACAACTGTCTAATTTTGATTGCCTCGATTGAACCTGCCTCCACCGCACTCTCAGGCAATGCATTCCAAACCCCAACCCCTTGCCGTGTGAAAAAAAGCTTCTCCTCACCTCACTTCTGCTTCTATTAATAATGACTAATGGGCAGCATGGTGGCACAGTGGTTGGCGCTGCTGCCTCACAGCACCGGGGACTGGGTTCGATTACCAGCTTGGGTCATTGTCTGTGTGGAGTTTGCACGTTCTCCCCGTGTCTGCGAGGGTTTCCTCCGGGTGCTCCGGTTTCCTCCCACAGTCCGAAAGACATGTTGGTTAGGTGCATTGGCCGTGCTAAATTCTCCCTCAATGTACCCGAACAGGCGGTGGAGTGTGGCGATTTTCACAGTAACTTCACTGCAGTGTTAATGTATGCTTGCTTGTGACACTAATAGATGAACTTTAACTTCAAATCTGTGTCCTCTCATTCTTGACCCTTTCGTGATATATTCAGTACCAAAACAAAGATGTTTTTATCAAGCCCTGGCTAGGCCGCAACCAGAATAATGGCCAGAATTCTCCCATGGTGCGTGGGGGGTGGACCATGCAAAGGTCCATTGACCTCGTGCGGGATTCTCTGGTTTTGAGCCGAGCGTGGCCGGATAATCCCGCCCAACATGTCAATTCTGATCACCATGCTTGAGGGAGGATGTGAGAGGGTGCAGAGCAGATGTACCCAAATTTGATTTTTGATTTGATTTATTATTGTCACATGTATTAATGTACAGTGAAAAGTATTGTTTCTTGCGCGCTATATGGACAAAGCATACCGTTCATAGAGAAGGAAATGAGAGAGTGCAGAATGTAGTGTTACAGTCATAGCTAGGGTGTAGAGAAAGATCAACTTAATACGAGGTAGGTCCATTCAAAAGTCTGACAGCAGCAGGGAAGAAGCTGTTCTTGAGTCGGTTGGTACGTGACCTCAGACTTTAGTATCTTTTTCCCAACGGAAGAAGGTGGAAGAGAGAATGTCCGGGACGCGTGGAGTCCTTAATTATGCTGGCTGCATTGCCGAGGCAGCGGGAAGTGTAGACATGGTTGTGAGAATGAAGGACCTTAACTACAGAGAAGCAGATTCATTCTATGAATGTACGTGTTAAAATGAAACATGTAAATGAACTCCAAATCCTTGGGTTGCGGGGAGGGTGATGAATTCAGAAATGTACTTCCTCTGGACTCATGAAATTAATTTTCGTGCTGATTCATCACAGGGAGAAGTGCACATTGCTGGTCAAATAATCTGCTTCGCAATTTCTTGGAAAAAAAGGTAGGTAGGTTTCGCTATGGGACCATTCCAAGCTCAAGGTCTTAATCACGCAATTGTGTGCTCTGCTTCATATACACCAGTGTCACTACACCTTACACCCAGACCACATTGCAGAGGCTTAGCTGTGATCTGATGAGAGGTGATGGCAGTGGATTATTTTTAGATTTCACGCTCCGAAACTGTGAAACGTGTGCATTAGGTGGACCACAGACTTCCTCAACCTGTCATTGTAATTCTCTCTGACCAGGGTTTTGACACTCTGTGGAGAGTAGTGGACCTGATGAGCACTGAATGTTCTTTACAGGTGTGGCACGTATAGATTTTTGTTGCCTTCTAACACTGCCACATCAACTGTTCTGTACATGTCCAGCACACGTGACGACGTTAAGAAGATGCTTAAACAACCTATTCACAATTATTTTCAAGGCCAACTCCAGCCGAACTGTGTGGCTAAATTCCCTCGTCCCTGGAACCATCCTGGTGAATCTTCCCTGCACCCACTCGAGGACCCTCACATCCATCCTAAAGCATGGTGGCCAGAACTGGACGCAATTCTCTATTTACGGCCCAATCACAGCTTCATAAAGTTTCAGCATGATTTCCCTGCTTCTGTACTCAGTGCCTCTATTTACAAGGCCCAAGATCCCAGACACTTTGCTAACTTCTCTCTCAATATCGAGTATCGAGTATAAAAGTTGGAGTGTTATGGTAAGGTTATATAAGGCATTGGTGAGGCCGAATTTGGAGTATTGTGTACAGTTTTGGTCACCTAGTTACAGGAAGGATGTAAATAAGATTGAAAGAGTGCAGAGAAGGTTCACAAGGATGTTGCCGGGACTTGAGAAGCTGAGTTACAGAGAGAGATTGAATAGGTTGGGACTTTATTCCCTGGAGCGTAGAAGATTGAGGGGAGATTTGATAGAGGTGTATAAGATTTTGATGGGTATAGATAGAGTGAATGCAAGCAGGCTTTTTCCGCTGAGGCTAGGGGAGAAAAAAACCAGAGGGCATGGGTTAAGGGTGAAAGGAATATTAGGGGGGGCTTCTTCACGCAGAGAGTGGTGGGAGTGTGGAATGAGCTGCCGGATAAAGTGGTAAATGCGGGGTCACTTTTAACATTTAAGAAAAACTTGGACGGGTTCATGGATGAGAGGGGTGTGGAGGGATATGGTCCAAGTGCGGGTCAGTGGGACTAGGCATAAAATGGTTCGGCACAGACAAGAAGGGCCAAAAGGCCTGTTTCTGAGCTGTAATTTTCTATGGTTCTATATGCCCTGCCACCTTCCAAAATTAGAACCATAGAATCCCTTCCAGCGCATAAGAGGTCATTTGGCCCGTCAGGTCTGCACCGACCCTCCAAAAGAGCATCCCACCCAGGCCCTCCCCTCCACCCTATCCCCATAACCCCATGCATTTGCATGGCTAATCTATTTAACCTACACATCTTTGGACGTTCATTGAATCCCTACAGCGCGTAAGAAGCCATTCGGCCCTTCGAGTCTGCACCAACTCTCCGAAAGAGCACCCGACTTAGACCCAATCCGCCGCCCTATCCTTGTAACCCCGCACATTGCATTGATCAAGGCCAATCCACCCAACCTGCACATCTTTGAAGTGTGGGAGGAAACTGGAGCACCCGGAGGAAATCCGGACACTGGGAGAATGTGCAAACTCCACACAGAGTGTGACCCGAGGCCGGAATTGAACCGGGGACCCTGGCACTGTGAGGCAGCAGTGCTAACCACTGTGCCACCTGACACCCCTATTGATGCAAATGAATTCTCACGCCCCCTCCCCCGGCCCACCTCCAGGTGTATTTGTGCTAATAATTTAAACTAAAAGAGCCCGAGGTGACAGGGTAATTGAGATGCTAATGTGTCGGCTTTGATATTAATAATTCACAGTCAGTGAAGAGAAAGGAAGTAATTAGTCTGCACAGTAATGACGGGCAGCTCACATCCCCGGATTAGGGAGCTGCCGGGGTCGGGATCCCAGCTGTGAATCTGGCAGGCCTTCCCATTCCGACTGTGAACACGGAAAAACAAGATAGACGCAGCACTGACGCAGGGAAGCACGCCGCATCCTTTGGTTACCTCGGCAGACAGGTTAAACTGCTTGAACTGCCTCAGTCTAATCATGATTCCTGCACCATGAGATACAGAGAGTGGCACATCGACTTGGATTGTGCCTTTATGCACCCGGTCTTTGAGCGCTCCACCTTCAGAAAGTGATCGAGGGGGAGATGTACATACAAACGGCACTAATATCTGGTTCAGGTCTCCAGACGGTAACGGTATGAGCACAGATTATACCACTGTGCTAGCAGATAAAAAACAGTGTAGGTTGACTCCCAGAGACAGGGAAGGGGGGTGGGAGGGGAGAATTCTCTTCTCTCCCCGCGGGGTGTTTCGCGTGGCAGGAAGGAGGGCACCATCTGCCAGCAGCTGGATCTTCTGCCCCCACCGGGGCAGCGCAGTGGTTAGCACTGCTGCCTCACAGCGCCAGGGACCCGGGTTCAATTCCCGGCTTGGGTCACTGTCAGTGTGGAGTTTGCACATTCTCCCCATGTCGGTGTGGGTTTCCTCCGGGTGCTCTGGTTTCCTCCCACATTCCAAAAGACGTGCAGGTTAGGTGCATTGGCTGTGCTAAATTCTCCCTCAGTGTACCCGAACAGGCGCCGGAGTGTGGCGACTAGGGAACTTTCACAATAACTTCACTGCAGTGTTAATGATTTGATTTGATTTATTGTCACATGTATTAACAAAGAGTGAAAAGTATTGTTTCTAATGTAAGCCTACTTGTGACACGAATAAATAAACTTTAAACTCAATGGGATATCCCAGTGACTGCACCCTTCACAGCTGGGAAACCTGCGGCAGGGATGTGCTGTCGGTGGGACCCGGACATCCCGCCGGTGTGAACAGCAGAGAGTTCCAGCCATGGCTTTGCAACGACAGATATCTGGCTTAGAGAATATTGTACTATTCATGGCACGGATCTGACTGTAACTGGCCAAACCCTTCCCCCCACCCCCTCGAAAATCCATCACTGATACTGCAATGCACCACTATCCTAATCTGTAAAGTCACAGTTGGATACCTTGCATCCTCAATGGTTAGCACTGCTGCCTCACAGCGGCAGGGACCCGGGTTCGATTCCCGGCTCGGGTCACTGTCTGTGCGGAGTCTGCACATTCTCCCCGTGTCTGCGTGGGTTCCCTCCGGGTGCTCCGGTTTCCACCCACAGTCCAAAAGAAGTACTGGTTAGGTGAATTGGTCATTATAAATTCTCCCTCAGTGTATCCGAACAGGCGCCAGAGTGTGGCGACTGGGGGATTTTCACTCCATTGCAGTGTTAACGTAAGCCTACTTGTGACAGTAATAAATAAACTTTAAAAATTCAGCTGTTACTTGTCCTTTCTGTGTCTTCACCTTCTCCAGCCACAGTACAAAACAAGGAAGTATTATCATTCTCTTTGCTCCAGTATTACTATTACCCAGACCCTAACTTCTGAAACTCCCTTCCTAGAACTTTCTCTCCTCTTACAAACTTCGAGCTCTTTGTCCCAAATCCTAATGTGGTTCCGAAATCATAGTGTGATGGATTCATGCCCCTGTGAAACCCCTTGGGCAGTGTACGAGGTTCAAGGTGCCATGCGAATGTAAATTGGTGCTTTTTTTTACCTTGTGGTTCCCCTTAGTCACCACTCTCAGCTTTTCCGATTGAAGTTGCGTGGATCCGCTTTCAAGCAAATTTCATCCGCAGCTGATGAACGGGACAGGGCCTCCTTGTTGTTGTAGCTGGACCTAAAGGGAGTAACAGAAACTGGCTGAAAGCAACATAATATTCATCAACCATTAATCTAAGAAGGATTGCTGGGGAAAAAAGGAGACGTCTGTCTCCTGACGCACTCATCAGGACAATACTTATACATCTATGACTGTGTGGCCGAATTCTCCTCCAATTCCATTTACAAGTTTGCTGATGACACCACCGTAGTGGGTCGGATCTCAAACAATGACGAGTACAGGAAAGAGATAGAGAATCTGGTGAACTGACAATAACCTCTCCCTCAATGTCAACAAAACAAAGGAGATAGTCATCGGCTTCAGGAAGCGTAGCAGAGGACGTGCCTCTGTCTACATCAACGGTGATGAAGTGGAGATGGCCATGAGATTCAAGTTTCTCGGTGTCCAGATCAGCAACAACCGGTCCTGGTCCTCCACGCCGACGCTATAGTTAAGAAAGCCCATCAACACCCCTACTTTCTCAGAAGACTAAGGAAATTTGGCATGTCCGCTGTGACTCTCACCAATTTTTACAGATGCACCATAGGAAGCATCCTTTCCAAATATAAGGCATGGCTCCTGATCTACCCAAGACCGCAAGAAACTACAAAGGATGGTGAATTAGCCCAGCCCATCTACTCCAGACATTCTCTCTCCCATCTTCTCCCTTCAGGGAAAGGATACAAAAGTCTGAGGTCACGTACTAACCGACTCAAGAACAGCTTCTTCCCTGCTGCTATCAGACTTTTGAATGGACCTACCTTAAGTTGATCTTTCTCTACACCCTAGCTATGACTGCAACACTACATTCTGCTCCCTCTCCTTTCCTTCTCCCCTATGTACTCAATGAATGGTATGCTTTGTCTGTATAGCGTGCAAGAAACGATACTTTTCACTGTATGTTAATACATGTGACAATAATGAATCAAATTAAGTCAAATTTGCAGGAATAGCAATGTGGGAGCGAACAACAATATACATTACTCAAGAAGAGAATTGGCAAGCGGACTCTGATTGGCAAAGGCATTCCCATGGAGACTGCAGTAGATGATGGTGACAGACAGTCTTTAATGGGTAAAATTATCTCATAAAACAAAATGGCACAAAGTGTATATTTAAGTAATCTCACTCCCAACAGTTAATGGATCAACAATCCTAGTTTGTATATTTGCTCTTGGCCATCTCACTATGATACTGTCTAAAATGTCAATGAAAATGATAAAATAAGCAAACCACAATTATTTCTACAGTTTTCTGTAATTTTGGAATGCCAGGGTTAGACTGCAAACAATTATTTGCTGCATTGAAAGGATTCAGTGAAAACAAACACATTCTTTGCCCAACGACGTAATCTGATGGATATATCTCCAACCGCACAAGGGTTCACGCAGCAGAATTCTGACACGGAACAGGGAGGGTTCCTGTCCACACCCCCACAAGGGCCCTGGTCAACCATTTAGCTCTGAAACAACACTCCATCCACTGAAAACACTGGCCGGAACTTTCCGGTTGTTCACGACGGCAGGATCTTCTGGCCCCACCGGCAGTGTGGCGTGGAGTCAACGGAAAGCCCAACTAACCAGAAAATCCTGCCACTGGCCAATGAAACGCCACCTTCTGCCACAGGAAACGTGCCATGGGGAGGCCAGAGAATCCCGCCTACCACCTGGTCACGTGCCTCATTGAAGTTTATGGGATCTTGCTGTGCACAAATTAACCGCTGCATTTTGCGGATCCCGACAGGTGACTACTCAAGGGTGGCTCAGTGGTCAGCACTGCTGCCTCACAGCGCCAGGGACCCGAGTTCGATTCCCGGCTTGGGTCACTTTCGGGGTGAATGCGCAAACTCCACACAATGTCTGCGTGGGTTTCCTCTGGGTGCTCCGGTTTCCTCCCGCAGTCTGAAAGACGCGCTGGTTCGGTGCATTGGCCATGCTAAATTCTCCCTCAATGTCCCCGAATAGGCGCCGGACACTTCATTGCAGTGTTAATGTAAGCCTACTTGAGACACTAATAAATAAAGCTTTAAAAACGTCTCAAAAGTACTTCATTAGCTGCTTTGGAATGTCCAAAAGGCGCCACATAAATGCAATCTATTTTTTGAGTCAGGCGTGGCTTGTTGCGAGCGTAGACAATTGGTGATGTTCTTTTACAAGTGCCCTCACTCTGCACAAAGACTCTTCAGAACTCAGATCGAGGACTCGGTAGTTTGGGGTGATTGGGCGGGCGGGCACCCACAGCTCTGAACCCACTCCATGGTTCTGCCAGTCAATGTGGCAATTCCCTACCTGACAATGATGGCTACGTAAGTACACCAAGCAACTCTCCAAGGTTATTCTCACAGGGTCGTTTTTCCAGGTAGTATTTTAACCACTCTAATTTGATTTCAATTAAATTCTAAATTGTACGGTGCTGTGAATGGAATCTCTCCCTGGGTGGGCATCCGCCTGATGCCCCACATGGTGAATTGCCACTCTCATCAGAAGGAGGTATCAATTGGCACCTACCAACCGGCAATTGCTTCAGACTGGCAGTTAACATTCTTTGATCTGTTTCCTCAACCTCACTATCCAGCAACACCTCAATTTTACCTTCACATGCCCCCCCCCCGTCCCCCCGCCCCTTCCTTGGCTTCACCCTTCCCTATTTCTGGAACCTCCTCCAGTCCTGGTCCTCTCCGACATCCCAGCACTCCTCCAATTCTGGCCGCTTATGCATCCACTATCTTCACCCCTCCATCAGAGGTGGGCTGTGCCTCCGGCTGCCCAGGGCCTGAAGCCTGGAATTCTCTCCCAAAACCTTTCCGACTTCTTCTCCTACCTTAGGAGAGGGGCAATAATCTGGCCAATAGGCACCCCTCGATGAACATCACAAAAACAAATGATCTGCCTTATCGCGTTGTCACGTGAGGGACGTCACTTTGTGCTGACTGGTTTGCCACACTTCCCACATAACAACAGATATTTCAGAAGTGATACAGCCATCCAATCAGCTAGAAGGATCATCAAAAAGGGACAAATATTACACTTCAAAAGTGTCTTATTGGCTGAAGAACTCTTTGTAAGGCCTGAGATTGTGAATGGTGCTACATAAACAAGCCTTTCTTTCCCTGGTATTTGCACCTCCCCAATTGCTTCGACAAGCTCAGCCTGAGTGTAAGCAACCTTAAAGTCTTCCCCCAATCAAAATCCCACTTTTTAAAATAAGTTTACTTGTTATTAGTCACAAGTAGGCTTACATTCACACTGCAATGAAGTTACTGTGAAAATGCTCCAGTCGCCACACTCCGGTGCCTGTTCGGGTACACTGAGGGAGAATTTAGCATGACCAATGTACCTAACCAGCACATCTTTTGGACTGTGGAAGGAAACCGGAGCACCCGGAGGAAACCCACGCGGACACAGGAAGAACATGCAAACTCCACACAGACAATGACCCAAGCTGGGAACTGAACCCGGATCCCTGCCAGTGTGAGGCAGCAGTGCTAACCACTGACCCTACACTAACTACACTGGCTTCCCACAGCACATTACTGAGTCGCTCCAAACTGCCATTCCCACCTCCATAACCTTCACCCACTCTACATCCCTTCATTCCAATTAACATGAGTTGACTGCTCAATATCAGCTCCTTCACTGACAGACTCTTCCAACAGAATCACATCTCCGTCATGAGCTTCCTCCCTAGATTCTTTTGTTTTGCTGCAACTCTCCCAAGCTTAACCGTCTCCTTAAAACCTACTTACGCTTTTCATCGTTTCTTTATCGCTGCTTCCTGATGTCCATGTATAATATTTCTTTGACCGATGCACAGTAACAGCCGTGTGTACCATGTACAAGATGCACTGCAGCAACTAACCAAGGCTCCTTAGGCAGCACCTTCCAAACCCACAACCTCTACCATCTAGAAGGACAAGGGCAGCAGATACCCGGGAACACCACCACCTGGAGGTTCCCCTCCAACTCACACACCATCCTGACTTGGAACTATAACACCGTTCCCTCACTATCGCTGGGTCAAAATCCTCAAACTCTCGTCCTAACAGCGCGGTGGGTGTTTCTACAACGTATGGACTACAATAATTGAAGAAGGCAACTCACCACCACCTTCCCAAAGACACGTAGAGATGGGTGATAAATGCTGGCCCATCCAGAGATGCCCACATCACATGAGTGAATAAAAAATAATTTGAGGGTGTTGCAAAATTGCAGGCTGTTGTTTCACATCCCAATCAAACTCACGAGAACATTGCTGATGCATTGTGGTTTAGCACAAGTTAATCATGATGATCTCATATCAATACCAACAATGGAAATATACTTGGTATTGTTAGTGTTAATGTATCCATTGTAAACAATGTTTGACGTCACTGTCTGTGATGGGGAGATACCAAAGTGTAGATGTTGCAACACTTCTTCCCATCTCTGCCTATCGAGCCTGCTTTACTTGTTAGTCACAAGTAGGCTTACATTAACACCAAGTGAAAATCCCCTCATCGCCACACTCCGGTGCCTGTTCGGGTACACAGAGGGAGAATTTAGCGTGGCCAATGCACCCTAACCAGCACGTCTTTCAGACTGTGGGAGGAAACCGGAGCCCCTGGAGGAAACCCACGCAGACATGGGGGGGAATGTGCAAACTCCACACAGACAGTGACCCAAGCCGGGAATCAAACCCAGGTCCCTGGCGCTGTGAGGCAGCAGTGCTAACCACTGTGCCGCCTGCATTCCAATTCATAGAAATCATAGAAATCATAGAAACCCTACAGTGCAGAAGGAGGCCATTCGGCCCATCGAGTCTGCACTGACCACAATCCCACCCAGGCCCTACCCCCACATATTTACCCGCTAATCCCACTAACCTACGCATCTCAGGACTCGAAGGGGCAATTTTTAACCTGGCCAATCAACCTAACCCGCACATCTTTGGACTGTGGGAGGAAACCGGAGCACCCGGAGGAAACCCACGCAGACACGAGGAGAATGTGCAAACTCCACACAGACAGTGACCCGAGCTGGGAATCGAACCCAGGACCCTGGAGCTGTGAAGCAGCAGTGCTAACCACTGTGCTACCGTGCCGTGATTGTCGAGATCTCAATGATATCCTTCAATAGTGGCACAGTTTCATGCCCTGGTGAATATTCTTGCCTCAATTCAACATCACAAACACAGATTATCAGGTTATTATCGCATTGAGCACATCCTCACTCGGACTAAATCCTGTTCACCCATCACCCCGACTCTGGCTAAACAACACTGTTCCCAGCCAAGCAACTTTCATTTTCAAATTCACATCCTCATTTTCAAATCCCTGTGGCCTTGCTCCTCCCCATCTCTGTAATCTCCTCCAGCCTCACAACTCACCGAGATCTCTGATCTCTTCAGCATTCTCAATTTTAATTGCTCTACCTGGCGGTTGTGCCCTCAGCTGCCTGGGCCCCAACCTCCCGATACCTCTCCGCCTCTCCTTCATCCTTTGGAATGCTCCTTGAAAATCCTCCACGGCGGCACAGTGGTTAGCACTGCTGCCTCACAGCGTCAGGAACCCGGGTTCGATTCCCGGCTCGGGTCACTGTCTGTGCGGAGTTTGCACATTCTTCCCGTGTCTGCGTGGGTTTCCTCCGGGTGCTCCGCTTTTCTCCCACACTCCAAAGATGTGGGGGTTAGGTGGATTGGCCATGCTAAATTGCCCCTTAGTGTCAGGGGGACTAGCTAGGGTAAATGCATGTGGTTACAGGGATAGAGCCCGGGTGGGATTGTGGTCAGTGCAGATGGGCTGAATGGCCTCCTTCTGCAATGTAGGATTCTATGACTCGATGACCATTGGCCAGCAGTGGGATCTTCCAGTCCCGCCGACATTTTGCATTGTTCACAAGTCGCGCCAGCAAGGAACCCACCGCAAAGGGAGGGACACCGTTGGTAGGACCAAAAGATCCTGCCAGCGGGAATGGCAGGAAGATTCCAGGAAGAGTTTTAACAGCACCAGGTTAAAGTCCAACAGGTTTATTTGGTAGCAAATGCATTTGCTACCAAATAAACCTGTTGGACTTTAACCTGGTGCTGTTAAAACTCTTACTGTATTTATCCCAGTCCAACGCCGGCATCTCCACATCAGGAAGATTCCACCCAGTGTAACCCAAGCAACGACTGCACTCCAAAAACACTTCTTCAACTGCAAAGGGCTTTGTGACACTGAGGTGTGTGAAGGGCGGAAGGAGGGCCATGCTTATCATTCAACGTGAGTCATTCTTTTTCAATAATTGCACTCAGCAACAAGGGAATCTTAAACTGAAACCCTTCCATTGGTCTGCTGTTACTTACGGCTCTTGTCTTGGCTACAGAAACTGCAGTGGCTTAATCAGCTTCGGTGTTGTCAGAAGTATCCGTTCTCCAGTTTTAAAAGGTTCCTGACCATTTTGGTTAATAATTAAGCTTCACATTTGGCCGTCTTGTAGACAATCAACTTTTCAGTGCCAAAAAGAAAACCTCCCAATTGCTTTTGAACTTTGCCCTGTAAGCTCTTACAATAGGACATCTTCTGGCCTATAAATATCACTGAATGTCCAGCCTCTATCCCGTACCCAAAATATTTTTAATCTCCCTCCCTCTCACCAAGTCTTGCTCCATCCGGCCCAACTCTGACACAGATAAACCAAGCGCCTAGTGCCAAACGTCAATGCTTTTTTTTCTTGAGCTTTTTGGGTGACAGTGAAGACACGGCGATATATTTCCAAGTTAGGATGGTGAGTGACTTGAAGGGGAACCTCTAAGTGATGGTGTTAGTTCCCCTCCTAGTCTCTCGCCATCCCGACTTGGAAATATAATTGCCATTCCTTAATTTTTTATTTTATTATAATGCCTCGACCGTGGCAAGAGATCCCAAGGTACCCAAGCATGACCACTGCCGTCAACAACATTGCAAAGGCAGGAAGGAGGTTCTGGGTTTAAGAGGAGAGAGGGGTGGGGAATTTCAGAGCTAAGGCCCCCAGGCAGCTGAATGTGCGGGTGCCAAAGAGTGAGGTCAGCCTTTCCCAACAGGGATAAAATATCTCACACGTCGATTAACACTTTCCCAGAATGACGTACATGACTCTGGGGTTACTCAGGGGTTGAGGGGGCGAGATAAAGTGGAAACAAAGGCAGCTGAACGCAAGCACCAATGCGAGCTGAATGGGATGATCGTTGAATCCAAACCACGGCCAAGGGCAAACTGCTGAGATACTGGAATATTCCGTAGTCACGTAACTATCTTTCTCTTGTAATGGAAAAGAGCTCTGGAATCCAAAAGCCGGACGAGAAAGGAGAGCAACCATGAACCAGACAACAGTTATCACAGTGGAATACTCGCTGCCTCTCTCAGCAAGTCCTGCGCAGGGTCCCTTTAAGAATCAGAGGGGGAAAAAACCAAGAAGAGCTGCTGGAATGTGCGAGAGCCGTGTGTCTTGCTGTAGGACGCCGAGACACTAGATATCCTTGACACGTACCCCAGAGACCATCCAAGGAGCAAGTCCTTTGATCCAGACCTCCCTGAAGCCAGTTTGGAGGCAGGAGGTGGGGTTAGGAAAACGCTGGAGTGGTTTGCACTCACTCTCAGGAATGTGGCTTAAGAATTCCAAGCACTCTTAAAATATTCACTCACTAAATCCAACTGCGGAATCACTTTTCTCTTGATACGGCTACGATCGCATCGTGATTATCTCACCGGATTAATGATCCAGAGGTGCTGGACTAATAATCAGGAGTCACGAGTTCAAATCCCACCACAGGGGGAATTTAATTAAATATGTAAAGCAATTAATAAAATAAATCTGGAATTAAATCCATTAGCAATAGTGACCATGACACTACCAGATTGTTATAAAAACTCATAGAACCCGTACAGCGCAGAAGGAGGCCATTCAGCCCATCGGGTCTGCACCAGCTCTTCAACAGAGCGTCTTACCCAGACCCAATCCCCAAACCGCATGCATTTACCCCGCTAATCCCCCTAACCTGCACATCTTTGGACACTAAGGGGCAATTTAGCATGGCCAATCCAGTTAACCTGCACATCTTTGGACACTAGGAGGCAATTTAGCATGGCCAATCCCCCTAACCTGCACATCTTTGGACACGAAGGGGCAATTTAGCATGGCCAATCCAGTTAACCTGCACATCTTTGGACACTAGGAGGCAATTTAGCATGGCCAATCCCCCTAACCTGCACATCTTTGGACACTAAGGGGCAATTTAGCATGGCCAATCCAGTTAACCTGCACATCTTTGGACACTAGGAGGCAATTTAGCATGGCCAATCCCCCTAACCTGCACATCTTTGGACACGAAGGGGCAATTTAGCATGGCCAATCCCCCTAACCTGCACATCTTTGGACACGAAGGGGCAATTTAGCATGGCCAATCCACCTAACCTGCACATCTCTGGACTATGGGAGGAAACTGAAGCACCCAGGGAAAACCCACGCAGAAACGGGGAGAACATGCAGACTCCACACAGTCACCCAAGGCCAGAATCAAACCCGGGTCCCTGGTGCTGTGAGGCAGCAGTGCTAACCACTGTGCCACTGTGCTGTGTAACTCATCGGCCATCCTTACCCAATCTGGCCTACATGTGACTCCAGACCCACAGCAATACGGCTCACTCTTAATTTCCCTCTGAAATGACCATTCGAGTCACTCCATTGTATGAAAATCACTGTGAAAATTATCACCCATATCGGGCTACAGTGGATCCAGGCATCGACTCACTACTCACCTTCTCCAGGGAAATTAGGGATGGGCAATGAATGCTGGTCTAGCCAGCAACACCTCCGTCCCGTAAGTAAATAAAAAACAGGGTGAGAGTTACCACAATAAAAATCGATTGTAAACGAGTGCAGAACTCTGCTTTTCCTACAGTCAGACTTACACAACTAGTCTGCAACATATGAAATCTGGAAATAATTCTTGCTGTGTTCGGAAATACAAAGAATGAGAACAAAGAACAAAGAAAATTATAGCAGAGGAACAGGCCCTTCGGCCCTCCAAGCCTGCACCGACCATGTTGCCCGTCTGAACTAAAACCCCCTACCCTTCCAGGAACCTCTATTCCCATCCTATTCATGTATTTGTCAAGACGCTCCTTAAAAGTCACCATCGTATCTGCTTCCACTACCTCCCCCGGCAGCGAGTTCCAGTCAGCCACCACCCTCTGGGTAATAAACTTGCCTCGTACATCTAAGGAATAATAATGTGCTGAATCAAACTGCTTCGTGAAAAATTAAATGACCCAAACTGAGGAAAAACCTCCTGACCTCAGACTGGCCCTGGGCCCTGCCATTGTCAGTCTTGCTTGGAATTTGTAAGTTTACTGACCTTGCCTCTCAAATCCCGTGCCCTTTCTCTTCGATCGTCAGTTGACATTGCAAGTTACCATGGCTGCTCCACAATTCCAGTAAAACTACGCTCAGGCTTGAAGGAAACTGCTGTTGTGGGCTGGCAGTTTACTTCAGACTTTGTAATGAAGTAATAAAGAAAGATTCGTGGCACGGATTCCAAACCAGTCACTGGAAAGAGCGAGAGGATGCCAATGGAGGCTTTTTAACTCTTCTATTTCCAAGAAATGTCATGAAAGCGTCATTAACATACAGAGGGATCTGGGCGTGCAAGTCCACAGTTCCCTAAAAACAGCAACACAAGTGGCCAAGGTGATTAAGAAGACATATGGCATGCTTGCCTTCATCAGCTAGGGCACTGAGTACAAGAGTTGGGAAATCATGTTGCAGCTATATAAAACCTTGGTTAGGCCGCATTTGGAGTGTTGCGTGCAATTTTGGTCACCACACTACCAGAAGGACGTGGAAGCTTTGGAGAGAGTGCAGAGAAGGTTCACCAGGATGTTGCCTGGTCCTGAGGGTGTTGGCTATGAGGAGAGGTTCAATAAACTAGGATTGTTTTCACTGGAAAGATGGAGGCTGAGGGGAGACCTGATAGAGGTCTACAAAATTATGAGAGGCACAGACAGGGACAGACAGGATGGCTGGTCAGAGGTTTTTTCCCAGGGTGGAAGTGTCAATCATGGTGGTGGGGTTGGGGTGGGGGGGAGGGGGGGGGGGGGGTGGGGGGGAGAGAGTTGGGGGCGGGCACAGGTTCAAGGTGAGAGGGGGAGGTTTAAGGGAGATGTACGGGAAAGCTTTTCACACAAAGAGTGGTGATGTCTTGAGGAGTCCACATATTACAGAGAAGGAGGTGCTGGAAATCTTAAAGCGCATCAAGATAGATAAATCCCCGGGACCTGATGAAGTGTATCCCAGGACATTGCAGGAGGCTAGGGAGGAAATTGCAGGTCCCCTAGCCAAGATATTTGAATCTTCGATAGTCACGGGTGAGGTGCCTGAAGATTGGCAAATGTTGTGCCTTTG
Organism: Mustelus asterias; assembly: GCF_964213995.1. Classification (NCBI taxonomy): domain Eukaryota; kingdom Metazoa; phylum Chordata; class Chondrichthyes; order Carcharhiniformes; family Triakidae; genus Mustelus; species Mustelus asterias. The sequence goes on from NC_135806.1 coordinate 7,970,472, forward strand.
TTTTAAAGGGCTGCAGGGAAAAGCCTGGGAACTACAGGCCAGTGAGCCTCACATCTGTAGTGGGTAAATTGTTGGAAGGTATTTTGAGAGACAGGATCTACAGGCATTTAGAGATGCAAGTACTGATTAGGGACAGTCAGCACGGCATTGTGAGTGGAAAATCATGTCTCACAAATTTGATTGAGTTTTTTGAAAGGGTAACCAAGAAGGTAGATGAGGGCAGTGCAGTTGATGTTGTCTACATGGACTTTAGCAAGGCCTTTGACAAGGTACCGCATGGTGGGTTGTTGCATAAGGTTAAATCTCACGGGATCCAGGGTGAGGTATCTAAATGGATACAAAACTGGCTTCTTGACAGAAGCCAGAGGGTGGTTGTAGAGAATTGTTTTTCAAACTGGAGGCCTGTGACCAGCAGTGTGCCTCAGGGATCAGTGCTGGGTCCACTGTTATTTGTCATTTATATTAATGATTTGGATGAGAATATAGGAGACATGGTTAGTAAGTTTGCAGATGACACTAAGATTGGTGGCATAGTGGACAGTGAAGAAGGTTATCTCCAATTGCAACGGGATCTTGATCAATTGGGCCAGTGGGCTGACGAATGGCAGATGGAGTTTAATTTAGACAAATGCGAGGTGATGCATTTTGGTAGATTGAATGAGGGCAGGACTTACTCAGTTAATGGTAGGGCATTGGGGAGAGTTACAGAACAAAGAGATCGAGGAGTACATGTTCATAGCTCCTTGAAAGTGGAGTCACAGGTGGACAGAGTGGTGAAGAAGGCATTCGGCATGCTTGGTCAGAACATTGAATACAGGAGTTGGAATGTCTTGTTGAAGTTGTACAAGACATTGGCAAGGCCACACTTGGAATACTGTGTGCAATTCTGGTCACCCTATTATAGAAAGGATATTATTAAACTGGAAAGAGTGCAGAAAAGATTTACTAGGATGCTACCGGGATTTGATGGATTGAGTAATAAGGAGAGGCTGGATAGACTGGGGCTTTTTTCTCTGGAGCGTAGGAGGCTGAGGGGTGATCTTATAGAGGTCTATAAAATAATGAGGGGCACAGATCAGCTACATAGTCAATATCTTTTCCCAAAGGTAGGGGAGTCTAAAACTAGAGGGCACAGGTTTAAGGTGAGAGGGGAGAGATACAAAAGGGTCCAGAGGGGCAATTTTTTCACACACAGGGTGGTGAGTGTCTGGAACAAGCTGCCAGAGGTAGTAGTAGAGGCAGGTACAATTTTGTCTTTTAAAAAGCATTTAGACAGTTACAATGGGTATAGAGAGATATGGGCCAAATGTGGGCAATTGGGATTAGCTTAGGGGTTTAAAAAAAAAGGGCAGCACGGACAAGTTGGGCCGAAGGGCCTGTTTCCATGCTGTAAACCTCTCTGACTCTGTGACATGTGCTCAAGTTACTTAATCAATCAATCCTCATCACGCCTGTATCCTTCCACTTGAAAATCCAATTCATATACCATTAATATAAGTTTCACTGCTAAGTTTCTCTACTCTCAGGACAATCGCCTGAATTTTCTGGATGGTGAGTGATTGGTGCCCACCATCCTGAGAGTCATGGGGGACACCTCCCCACCGAGTCTGACAGGCCCACTGACATTGTGCGTTCAAATGAGCATTGATCGGCAGCAGGCAAAACCCCCCCTTGGACGGAAGTCCCACCTCAGAGAGCTGTCAGCCCGTTGAGCTCTCCAGCTCCCCCAGGCACAGCGTTGCAGTGGCCAGAAGAGGAACTGCAGCACCATGCCTGAGCCTAACTTTTGGGACCGTACTTCAAGTGAGTATCAGGGGGTCCCAGGAGTGTATGGAATGCCCTGTGGGTGGTCGGTATGGGGAGGGGGGGGTGCGATCTCAGTGTCAGGGTGGGGAAAGGGGTGGAAGAGTGTTAGTTCCAGCTCCCAGAGGGGAGGGCTCCCCAAATATGAAGGGACGACCCACACCCTTCCTGATCGTGATTGTTAAGCTTTTCTGTTTGGCACTTTGTGACAGCACGGTGGCACAGTGGTTAACACTGCTGCCTCACAGCGCCAGGGACCCGGGTTCAATTCCCGGCTTGGGACACTGTCTGTTTGGTGTCTGCATGGGTTTCCTCTAGGTGCTCCGGGTTCCTCCCACAGACTGAAAGACGTGCTGGTTAGGTGCATTGGCCATGCTAAATTCTCCCTCAGTGTACCTGAAGAGACCCCGGAGTGTGGTGACTCGGGGATTTTCACAGTAACTTCATTGCAGTGTGAATGTAAGCCTACTTGTGACACTAATAAATAAATTTTAATTTCAACAGGCACCTCCCAGCCTGAAAACTGAGGTGGGAAAATGTCCGCAAGTGGTCAAGTGACCAGAAAGACCAATCAGTCTTTCTCAATCCTATTTATTTATCTACTGATGGGATCCGCTGGCACCTTTGCATTCTGACGATCCCGGTCTGATTCAATGCCCTGTCCAATGGCCAATCCTTCCACTACACTTTGCACATGAGACCAATTGCTTACTAAGTTAGAAAAAGCTGCCAAAATGACTGACCAACATCACGTTGTTGACTTAAACACGCCGGGCGGAAGTTTTCCCGTTCCGCCCGCCATGGGAATTGTAGCCGGCAAGACACAGACCATGCAAAGGTCCGTTGACCTCAGGCGGGATTTTCCGGTCTTGGGGCGAGCGTGGCTGGAAAATTCTGCCCGTTGTGTTACAAAGTTACACCCATTGGACGGGATTCTCCAGTCTCACTGGCAGGACCCAGTGCGAACGAGAATGGAAAATTTATTATTCCAGCCAAAACCCCATTCGCTTCCAGCGGCACTGGATAATAGATCAAGCTGGGATTGGTGCATGTTGTCTTCCCATTGGAGTGCTGAAACCATGTAAATATTCCCAATTCAATCCATTCCTTCAAATAATGCATTAATAAAGTCTAAATACCAATTTTAGAAACTGACAGTACAACACAGTATTCACAAAACCTCTAAATAAATACACTCACCTTTAAGTGCATTTGATTCTCTTAATGTTTCCCTTCATGGAGGAAGAGTTGTGCTGTACTTTATACATGTCGTGTCCAGCCTGGCTATCAGTCACATTTCAAGATTACCACAAATACTCAATCCAATGTTTTTTTTAAATGAAACACTCACAACTTCATTGGTTCCTGATTCAGCAGCCTGGGTCATGTGGCCCTTTCAGAAGATCACCCCTTAAAGGCACCTGGCACCACAAGATTATAGGATTGCATGTTCTCCCCGTGTCTGCGTGGGTTTCCTCCGGGTGCTCCGGTTTCCTCCCACAGTCCAAAGATGTGCGGGTTAGGTTGATTGGCCGTGCTAAATTGCCCCTTAGTGTTAGGGGGAATAGTTAGCGTAAATTTGAGAGGTTATGGGGACAGGGCCTGGGTGGGATTGCAGTCGGTGCAGACTCGATGGGCCGAATGGCTGAATTACTGTAAACATTGTTCATATGGACTCCTCATTTATTCTCAAACTCAATTTCATAGAATCATAGAGTCCCTACAGTACAGAGGGAGGCCATTCAGCCCATCGAGTCTGTACCAACCACAATCCCACCCATCCCCATAGCCCCATGCATTTTCCCTAGCTAGTCCCCCTGACAGTAAGGGGCAATTTATCATGGCCAATTTCCTCTAATTGCACCCAACCCACGACCCCCACCACCTCACCCCTACCCCTCCCAAAGGCACAACATTTACTTATCTATTAGTGTCACAAGCAAGCTTACATTAACACTGCAATGAAGTTATTGTGAAAATCCCCTAGTCACCACACTCCGGTGCCTGTTCAGGTACACGGCGGGAGAATTTAGCATGGCCAATACACCTAACCAGCACTCTCTCAGACTGGGAGGAAACCGGAGCACCCGGAGGAAACCCACGCAGACACGGGGAGAACGTGCAGACTCCACCCAAGTTGTGACTCAAACCCAGGTCGCTGGTGCTGTGAGGCAGCAGTGCTAACCACTGTGCCGCCACTAAATCGAAGGGCAAAAAGAAAAACAACAGATAGTTCAAGCAGTTCACCTCCGACTCAACTTGAAGCAATTTCCAAAAATTTCTAACATGTCTGATTTGGCAAATCGGTTTCAAATGGAAAAGGCAAATGAGCAAACACATGGCGAAAGGAGGGAAAAAGAACTGTTGTGGAATATATCTGCACTGTTTCTTACTAAACTGTTGCGAAAGAAGAGGATGACCGGTATGTCCGCTCAATGACGGGAATAATGTTAGTCCCAGTTGACATCCAAGATTTCAACACTCATAGATTCATAGAATTCCTACAGTGCAGAAGGAGGCCATTCGGCCCATTGTGTCTGCGCTGACCACAATCATCCCACCCAGGCCCTATTCTCATAACCCCACATATTTACCCTGCTAATCCCCCTGACACGAGGGTCAATTTTAGCATAGCCAATCAACCTAACCCGCACATCTTTGGACTGTGGGTGGAAACCGGAGCACCCAGAGGAAACCCACGCAGACACGGGGAGAACATGCAATTCTATAATCTTGTGGTGCCAGGTACATTTAAGGGGTGATCTTCTGAAAATTCTCCTGAATCAGGAACCAACTTGGATCTTCACTCCAACTTGCCTGGGCTTGTCCCAGCAGTTAGATCCGAGGGTCATGCCTGGAAGCATTGAATCTGCATCACCCTGTAAATAGTTGTTTTCCGTTAATAAAATCTATATTTCTGAACTGGCGGAGCCAAAGTTACCACAAATCTTCGATGCATTAATCTCACAAATGGTGGGTTTTTCAAAAAAATGATTAGAGCCACTTCTTTCAATCTTGCGTGAAACTTCCAAATGATGTCTGACCTCAGGGATGAATGGCGTTTTGGAAAGCGAGCCATTCACTAAATGCATGCAGGAATCAAAGCGTTTCATAAAGAGCTTCGAGATTATCACTCATAAACATGGACAAAAAAACATATGGAAAAGTTGGGCACTGTGTTGAATATTGGCCAGAATTCTCTGGTCTCGTGTGCCAGGGAGAATGGAGAATCGGGCCCCCTGCCAAATCTCTATTCACAGCAGCAGGACTGGAGAATCCCAGCCGCAGGTGAGGTCAGCAAATTCTGGCCATTGGCTTTGTTATGATCACATTACATGGATTAAGTTTTGTCCTGCATCTTAAACAGCAATTTTGCCCAGACCTCAAACTCCTCCTTTAACCCTCCCTGCCTTTCTCCCTCACTTTTCTCCTTTTTAAACTCACCTCATGACCCGATTCTTGGACCACGTTTCGGGTGATCTGCCCTAATCATTCCCTCTGTGGCTCGGGTTTCAAATTTTATTTGTTAAGCGCTCCAGTGAAGCCGCTGGGACTTTTCCCGACGTTAAAAAGGGGCTAGATAAATGGATGTAACCACCGGACAAAAGTTGAACTGCTTCACCCACTGAGTAAGTGACAGCGTGAAATTTGTTAATGCACTGGAGGACACGGACATCTTTAAGAGGAAGCTGGATAAGTGCAGGGGGGAGAAGAGGATAGAAGGAGAGGGTGAAATATCATGTTCATGTGGATTATAGATGCCTGCGCAGCTAACTGGGCTGAATGACCCGAAAATCCAATGTCATTATTTGTGATTCTCGATGGCAGCGCCTTCCACGTGCCTGATTTAGCGCATGGCTCCATCTTACACGACCCCCACCTGCTACACGGGCAAGTGCCGAAAAATGCAGCATGTAATTTCCGTGTAATTTCTAGTTACACAACTCTACAGCTTTGTGACACAGGCGAATTGGTGGGAGAGTGTGACTCAGAGAAACAAAGTTGTTAGACGGAGAATTCTGTTTTCTTTATGTAGTTCAGCGTGTGCCACGAAAAACATTTTAATCAGCAGTTAGTTAAACGTTGAAATATAGAATTTAGCTTTCCATCGTGTCAGTGCAAAGGATGAGTTAACAACTGGCTGGGAGGCTACCGAGGGCCTCGTGTCTTCCTAGGTTAAGCAGCCTGACAGCAGCAAAATACTGACAGCAGCAAAAGATGCAGAGGGTCCAAACTATCCCCACTCAGCACTCTGTTATACCAGGGAATCTGTTCTCTCAGCAGTTAGCACTGCTGCCTCACAGCTCCAGGGACCCGGGTTCAATTCCAGCTCGGGTCACTGTCTGTGTGGAGTTTGCACAGTCTCCCCGTGTCTGCATGGGTTTCCTCCGGGTGCTCCGGTTTCCTGCCACGGTCCAAAGATGTGCAGGTTAGGTTGATTGGCCATGCTAAAATTGCCCCTTAGTGTCCTGAGATGCGTAGGTTAGAGGGATTAGTGGGTAAAATATGTAGGGATATGGGGGTAGGGCCTGGGTGGGATTGTGGTGGGTGCAGACCCGATGGGCTGAATGGCCTCTTTCTGTACTGTAGGGTTTCTATGATGACCCTTGGTGTTAGGGGATTAGCAGAGTAAATAAGTGGGGTTACGGGGATAGGGCCTGGGTGGGATTGTTGTCAGTGCAGGCTCGATGGGCCAAATGGCCTCCTTCTGCACTTGTAGGGATTCTATTCTATGATTCTAAATTGCCCCTTGGTGTCCAAAGATTTGCAGCTCAGATAGATTGGTCATGCTAAATGTGAGGGGTTACGGGGATAGGGGCTGGGGACTGGACCTAAGTAGAGTGTTCTTTCAGAGGGTCAGTGCATTCCTGATGGGCCGAATGGTCTCCTATTGCACTGTATGGATTCTACGATTCTAGGTTTTAAACAGTGCTGATGGCAATTCACCCGCTTACATAGTAGGGATTGGAATCAGGAATATTAGGGCAACTACACATCATGGTTAAAAACTGTACTCAACACTTAATGTGTGATGTGAAATTCCCAAAGCGATCAGGGCAGGTGTCAAGTAACATGGCCAAATCCATCACAATGTCCAACAGGACAGCAGTATGCCATTGGACTGTACGAACCAGCAGGTGAGGGGCCAATGCAACAAGGTTTATAATTTATTCTTTGATGGGATTTTGATTTGATTTATTATTGTCACAAGTATTATTATGAAGTGAAAAAAAGTATTGTTTCTTGTGCGCTATACAGACAAAGCATATCGTACATAGAGACGGAAAGGAGAGGGTGCAGAATGTAGTGTTTCAGTCATAGCTGGGGTGTAGAGAAAGATCAACTTTATATTAGGTAGGTCCATTCAAAAGGCTGACAGCAGCAGGGAAGAAGCTGTTCTTGAGTTGGTTAGTACGTGACCTCAGACTTTTGTAGCTTTTTGCCGGCGGAAGAAGGTGGAAGAGAGAATGTCCGGGGTGAGTGGGGTCCTTAATTATGCTGGCTGCTTTGCCAAGGCAGCGGGAAGTGTAGACAGAGTCAATGGATGGGAGGCTGGTTTGTGTGATGGATTGGGCTTCATTCACAACCCTTTGTAGTTTCTTGCGGTCTTGGGCAGAGCAGGAGCCATACCAAGCTGTGATACATCCGGAGAGGATGCTTTCTATGGTACATCTGTAAAATTTGGTGAGAGTCATAGCGGACACGCCAAATTTCATTAGCGTCCTGTGAAAGTATAGGCATTGGTGGGCTTTCTTAACTCTGGTAAGAAGTCTCACAACACCAGGTTAAAGTCCAACAGGTTTATTTGGTAGCAAATACCATGCTGGTACCATAATGGTATTTGCTACCAAATAAACCTGTTGGACTTTAACCTGGTGTTGTGAGACTTCTTACTGTGCCCACCCCAGTCCAACACCGGCATCTCCACATCATTTCTTAACTATGGCATGGATGTGGGTGTCGCTGGCAAGGCCAGCATTTGTTGCCCATCCCTAATTGCCCTGGCTTGGTGGGCCATTTCAGAGGGGCGGCTAAGAGTCATTGTGGGTCTGGAGTCACATGTAGGTCAGACCAGATAAGGACGGCAGATTTCCTTCCCTAAAAGGACATCAGCGAACCAGATGGGTTTTTACAACAATCCGTGATAGATGTCATGGACACCATTACTGCGACTAGCTTTATGTTCCAGATTTATTAATTGAATTTAAATTCCACCAGCTGCCGTGGTGGGATTTGAACCCATAAGCACCATCCTGTGCTTTTAGATTACTCATCCAGCGACATTATCATCCTGCCACCATGTCCCTGCTAAACATGTGTCAAACTCCTAGCTTTACTACCTTAGCTACTTCATATTGGAGGCAACCAGCAATCTCGGGGCCTTGGTTCCTCAGCGGGAGACTGAGATGTTCATTCACGTCCCATAATAGAATAAATAACGAGAATGAGGATTGGGTCCTTTACATTATAAATATTCTTTCAGAAGTGATTTTTTAATCAAAAGTACTTTTTTTTAATTCATTCTGGGTCACGGGTATCCCTGGTTGGCCAGTATTTATTGCCCATCCCTAGTTGCATCCACATTGCTGTGGCTCTGGTGTCTCATGTAGGCCAGACCAGGTAAGGATGGCAGATTTCCTTCCCTACAGGGCATTAGTGAACCAGATGGGTTTTTCCGACAATCGACAATGATTTCATGGTCATCAGTAGATTCTTAATTCCAGATTTTTAAAATTGAATTCAAATTCCACCATCTGCCGTGGCGGGATTCGAACCCGTGTCCCCAGAACATTAGCTGAGTTTCTGGATTAATAGTCTAGCGATAATACCACGAGGCCATTGCCTTCCCTTCAAAAAAGCCATTGGTCGCAAAATCAGCCCAAACTCACTCCTGATCAGCGTCTCCTGTGACAAAACTGGAGGGCAACACAACATGGGGTTTGGGGCTGGGTGGTTTGATGGCCAACACTAAGGCTCACAGTGGAAGAACGGGCAATTGTGGTGAGCCATGAGAAAGCATGGTGCCCATGGAATCATACCCGCCACACACCGGGGAAATAACCGCCATGCATGCCCCACACTCCAGCTCCGTGGCTTCGCTGAATTCAGACGGCAAATACTGCGTAACAAGTGATCAAAAATATTTTGGAAATGACCACGTCTGTGTTCACCTATCAAATGTCCCGCCCGTAATTCATTCATTCATTCGCAGATCCAAATGGAAGAGACGGAGGAACAAACAGCCTTGACCTTGGGAATGAGGTGAAATATTTCATCAGCTCTGAAGCACAATCTTGTTTGGAGTTCTGTACCGCAGCTGCCAACTGTAGTTTAGTCACTTTCTATTTTAGTCCATCAGTGGTCAGCTACAGTATTGACCAGTAACACTGCTGGTCGCCTCAGGCGCTCCTCTCTCGCTTACATTAGTGTTAGTACCATCCAGACAAAAGCCACGAGACGCCAGTAAACACCAGTGACCTGCCAAGAACATCAAGGGCATAAATACTGCACAGCACTGTGCCACATAGCCCCATTCGTCTTTCTCAATACAGCGCATTGCCAGTGTGATCCAGAGGCCCAGACTGGTGCTCTGGGGACACGCGTTCAAAGCCCCCATCAATTGGTGGAATTTAGCTTCACTGAGTAAAATCTGGAATTGAAAACTAATCTCAGTAATGATGACCAAGAATCAATCATTGTCACAAAAACTCATCTGGGCTAGCACTGTTGCCTCACAGCACCAGGGACCCAGGTTCAATTCCAGCCTCGGGTCACTGTCTGTGCGAAGTCTGCACGTTCTCCCCGTGTCTGTGTGGGTTTCCTCCGGGTGCTCCGGTTTCCTCCCACACTCCAAAGGTGTGCGGGTTGGGTTGATTGGCCATGCAAAATTGCCCCTTAGTGTCAGGGGGATTAGCGGGGTAAATACATGGGGTTACGGGAATAGGGTCTGGGTGGGACTGGTGTCGCAGCAGGCTCAATGGGCCGAATGGCCTCTTTCTGCACAGTAGGGATTCCATAATACTGACCTTTAGAGAAGGAAATCTGCCGTCCTTACGTAATCTGGCCTACATGTGACCCCAGACCCGCGACAATGTGGGTACAGTGGTTAGCACTGCTGCCTCACAGTGCCAGTGACCTGGGTTCGATTCCCGGGCTTGGGTCACTGTCCGTGCGGAATCTGCACGTTCTCCCTGTGGGTTTCCTCTGGGTGCTCTGGTTTCCTCCCACAGTCCGAAAGACGTGGTCAGGTGGATTGGCCGTGTTAAATTCTCCCTCAGTGTACCCAAACAGGCACCGGAGTGTGGCGACTGGGGGATTTTCACAGTAACTTCATTGCAGTGTTAATGTAAGCCTACTTGTGACACTGATAAATAAACTTAACTCTAAACCGTTCTCTGAATTGGCCGAGCGAACCACTCAGTTCCAGGGCAATTAGTGATGGACAACAAATGGTGGCCTTGGCAGAGTTTCCCATGGAAGAATAATGAAAATGAAGAGTCAGAGAGGTGCGAACACAAAGCTACATGTTTCCTCTCACAGGGAAGGGGCTTGTGCTTTAAAACAAACACACAAAATGTCCACTGAAGCTGTCCTGCCACAGCAAATAAAAATCCTGCACACCCATGCAGTAACTGTCGACACACATCAAAGCTTCCATCAAACTCGCCTCTGTCCTACCAGCTCCAGTCTGTTAACTTTTCTCTGCTGTGTAGACTATTATTAAGTCTGAAAACTTTTGACCTGCGCCCCAGAAAGAATTCCCTCGACTGGATCAGGTTAAAACATTTTAATCTCAACCACATTTTTGCCGTTCCCTCAAAGCTCGTGCATTTTGTGACTTCAGATGGTGATCTGCAGAAAGTGTATTTTTTCAATCGTCGCGGCAAAGGTGAGATATGAAACAGCAATTAAACTCATCCAGCGTTTGGGAATAATCACCCCTTTCCTGCCTGCGTCCTACGCAGCTGCATCAAGCAAATCTGAACGTTGGTCTTCTTTTAAAAATCACCGAGAGAGGGGTGTCATTCATTTTGGAAACTGGCCAGGTAGACAGAATTTGATTTGAGTTATTGTCACATGTGTTGGGATACAGTGAAAAGTATTGTTCCTTGCACGCTATACAGACAAAACATACCGTTCATAGAGAAGGAAAGGAGAGGGTGCAGAATGTAGTGTTACAGTCACAGCTAGGGTGTAGAGAAAGATCAACTTAGTGCGAGGTAGGTCCATTCAAAAGTCTGATGGCAGCAGGGAAGAAGCTGTTCTTGAGTCAGTTAGTTCGTGACATCAGACTTTTGTATCTTTCTCCCGAAGGAAGAAGGTGGAAGAGAGAATGTCCAGGGTGCGTGGGGTCTTTAATTATGCTGGCTGCTTTGCCGAGGCAGCGGGAAGTGCAGACAGAGTCAATGGATGGGAGGCTGGTTTGCGTGATGGATTGGGCTACATTCACAACCTTTTGTAGTTCCTTGCGGTCTTGGGCAGAGCAGGAGCCATACCAAGCTGTGATACAACCAGAAAGAATGTTTTCTATGATGTATCTGTAAAAGTTGGTGAGAGTCGTAGCTGACATGCCAAATTTCCTTAGTCTTCTGAGAAAGTAGAGGCTTTGGTGGGCTTTCTTATAGCTCAAATGGAGAGTTTATAGAAGAGATGACTAACATCGCGTTGCGTTGGCTACTGGCGACTTCATCCTATTTCTATATTCAATTCCCATAGAATATTCACCAAACTGTAAGAGGAAGCTACCGATACCAGTCAGGGACAGGGAAGGGGGAAGTCGTTGTATGGAACTCACCGACAACATAAGCAACTAATACATCGACGATACAGAGCATCAAGAATGGGCCGTAATCCTTACAATCATTGCCCAGGAGACTCTCCTGAACCAAGGTCACCCAGACAGACTTATCACGTTGCTCTTTGTAGGATCTTACTGTGCACAAAATTGGCACCCACATTTCCTGCATCACAACAGTGACTACCCTTCCAAAGAGCACTTCACAGGCTGAAAAGGGCTGTGGAACGCCCTGAGGTTGCGCAGGATGCTATATATAAATGCAAGTACCTTTTTTTTCTCCACCCCCTCTGGTTCATAAGTTAAACCCCAGCGCTTCCCAGCAAAGGTCCATGTCAGCACCATTCATCTGGTCCAATAGGATAGAGCACCATCTTTAGTAGTGGTGGTGGGATAGGAGTGTGCAAGGACTGGGGAGGAGGGGAGAGAAAGAAAACCATCATGGAAACATGATGCGTCTCAAAGCGACCATTCTGCTGTTTGGTGGTGGGTCGGCGAGTGGGGGCGGGAACAGGACTGATCGCGCAGTATCGCAGATACTGAGAAGGCTGTCACAGTGCACATCCTGTTAAAAAGGAACACATTTAGTGTTTTAATGTAAAGCTGCTAAATGTAGCTTTTGGGAATTTTAGAAAATTCCAAATGTCACAGGAAAAAAAAAATCAAAAACGAAGATTTTAAAATTGCATAATAATTTCAGTCACTATGGCGACAGAGAAGCTGGGGTAAATGTCGAATCTTCTTGCTCCAGATGTTTAAAATTGTGTCTCAACACAACGTGGGATGGCACAGTGGTTAGCACTGCTGCCTCACAGCACCAGGGACCCCGGTTCGATTCCCAGCTTGGGTCACTGTCTGTGTGGAGTCTGCACATTCTCCCCGTGTCTGCGTGGGTTTCCTCCGGGTGCTCCGGTTTCCTCCCACAGTCTGAAAGACGTGCTGGTTAGGGTGCATTGGCCGTGCTAAATTCTCCCTCAGTGTACCCGAACAGGTGCCGGGACTGGGGGATTTTCACAGTAACTTCATTGCAGTGTTAATGTAAGCCTACTTGTGCCACTAACAATAAACTAAAACTAAACTAAGCAGATGTTATGTGGAAAAGCCCAGCCGGACACCTGGTAACTTCCGGAAAACAATTACTGAGATAAATTTAGATGGTCCACAAGAGGATTGTCCAGTTGCCCACTGTCAGTAAAGCCAATAACTGATATAGCAGCGAATGGCAGACTGGCCTTGCTGTCTATCGTTCCAGATGGATTTTCCACCCAAGACCATGAACAGGAGAAAATTCTAGATCACGATTTGTTGAATGATTGTCCAGATGGCCACTTCTTCCCACTCAGCTATTTTGAGAATGGAAATGTGAGTTCAAGTCCTGTTCACCCAGCGCCGCGCCCACCCCATGCTCGCTGCCGCCCACCCCAGCAGCAACTCGACTAAAATTCCTATCCCTGTTCTCAAACCCTCCCGTGACTTCGTCCCTCCCTGTTCCTCTAATCATCTCCAGCTCTATCAACACCCACACCCAACCGAGACTGAATCACAGAACCTTAACAGTGCAGTAGGAGGCTGTTTGGCCCATTGAATCTGCACTGGTTCTCTGAGAAAGAGCTCTCTACCCCGTCCCACTCCCCGACCTTGGCCCTGTAACCTTGCACATTCCCTCTTTTCAGACAGCAATCCAGTTTTGAATACGTCGGTCAAACCTGCCTCCACCATTATATCCTAGGGGTGGCACAGTGGTTAGCATTGCTGCCTCACAGCTCCAGGGACCCGGGTTCGATTCCCAGCTTGGGTCACTGTCTGTGTGGAGTTTGCACATGCTCCCCAAGTCTGCATGGGTTTCCTCCGGGTGTTCCGGTTTCCTCCCACAGTCCAAAGATGTGCAGGTTAGGTGGATTGGCTGTGCTAAATTGCCCCTTAGTCAGGGGAACTAGCTATGGTAAATGCATAAGGGGGTAGGGCCTGGGTGGGGTTTGTGGTCGATGCAGACTCGATGGGCCGAATGGCCTCCTTCTGCACTGTCGGATTCTATGAGGGAGACAGGGGCATAGTTGCATTGTCACTGGACCTAGTAATCCAGAAACCTACGGTGCAGCCTTTGGGGACCCGGGTTCGAATCCAACCAAGGAAGATGGCGAAATTTGAATTTGATTCAAAAAACAAATCGGGAATTAAATCTCTTGCAATGACCATGAAACCCTTGTCGATTGTTGGAAAAACCCACCTGGTTCACTAATGTCCTTTAGGGAAGGAAATCTGCCGTCCTTACCTGGTCTGGCCTATATGAGACTCCAGGGCCACAGCAATGTGGTTGACTCTTAACTGCCCTCTGAAATGACCCAGAAAGACACCGAGTTCGAGGGGAACTCGGGGTGGACAACAAATGCTGGCCTAGCCCACGTCCCAGAATGGTACAAAAAACTCTCAGGAATTTTGTCCCAGATTCCAACCAGCCTCTGGGTGAAAAACCTTCTCTCTCCTCACTGTCACCCCGTCACATCCTGAGTGGGATCAGTTTCTCACGATTTACCCTGGAGGATATTTGTGTCGGGATTGTGGGGTCTGTTTCTTTAAGACAGCACAGCAGAAGTGGGTTATCTGGCTTGAGGAACCAATGGGGACTGAGAGTGAGTGATCACCCCAGGTGGTGGAGTTCTCTCTCGGACAGAATACATCTGGAAGCCATGGAGTAAGTATGTAAGGACTGAGCAACCAGGGAAGCTTCTCCAAGGCAGCTTGGGGGTACAAATCCCTGTACATAATTTCCCTTATTCAATCAATGCCCTTTGTTCCGAACATGTCTGGAGTTTCTTGACGCCACCTGGGGTGCCACTACATAACATCCTCCAGTTTTGGCCTCTTGCCCATTGCCTTTTTAAAATCGCTCCCACATTGGTGGTGGCCCCTCCATCTAGCTAGTCCTCCAACTCTGAAATTTCTCCATCCCAAACCTTTCCTCCTCTCTCTCCTGCTCTCACCAACTTTTACAGATGCGCCATAGAAAGCAGTCTATCTGGTTGTATCATAGCTTGGTATGGCTCCTGCTCTGCCCAAGACCGCAAGGAGCTACAAAAGGTCGTGAGTGTAGCCCACTCCATCACGCAAACCAGCCTCCCATCCATTGACTCTGTCTACACTTTCCGCTGCCTCGGAAAAGCAGCCAGCATAATTAAGGACCCCACGCACCCCGGACATTCTCTCTTCCACCTTCTTCTGTCGGGAAAAAGATACAAAAGTCTGAGGTCACGTACCAACCGACTCAAGAACAGCCTCTTCCCTGCTGCTGTCAGACTTTTGAATGGACCTACCTCGCATTAAGTTTCTCTACACCCTAGCTCTGACTGTAACACTACATTCTGCACTCTCTCATTTCCTTCTCTATGAACGGTATGCTATGTCTGTATAGCACGCAAGAAACAATACTTTTCACTGTATGTTAATACATGTCTCACAACACCAGGTTAAAGTCCAACAGGTTTATTTGGTAGCAAATACCATAAGCTTTCGGAGCGCTGCCCCTTCGTCAGATGGAGTGGTTATCTGTTCTCAAACAGTCCAAACTCTGTCTGGAGACAATACACATCTCTTTAACCTGTGTTGAATGCTCCCTCCACCCACATTGTCTGTACATTTAAGACCTGGCTGGCTGTAGAGATTTGCATTCTAATCAGTATTCTGTAATTTGATTTTGTGTCTCTGTGCCCTGTTTGAGAACAGATATCCACTCCATCTGACGAAGGGGCAGCGCTCCGAAAGCTTATGGTATTTGCTACCAAATAAACCTGTTGGACTTTAACCTGGTGTTGTGAGTCACTGTGAAATTGTCCTAGGTCCACAGAAAGAGGTTATTCCTTACGGCCACCGTTGGTTCTGTTGCGTTAAATCGGTGTCCTCTGGTTCTCGAATCTTTCGACCAACAGGAACAGTTTCTCCCAGTTTACTTTGTCCCGATCCCTCGTGATTTTGACTATCTCTAGCAAATCTCCTCCCGTGCTACTCTTAAAAATACCACAGGAAATCCGTCCCTTATTCCCGGTGCCATTCTCTTAATCTGAACCACCCTAAAGTACCACAGAACTGTTACAGCACAGAATGAGGTCATTCTGCCCGTCGTGTTTGCACCAGCTGTCCAAATGTGCAATTCATTTTGTGCCACCACCTCAGCTTCCCCCCATAACCCTGGGGTAGAGTTGTACGCTCCTCCTAACATAGGAATTAGGAGCAGATGTAGGCAATTCAGCTCTTTGAGCCTGCTCCGCCATTCAATCAGATCATGGCTGATCTCTCCCTGGTCTCAAATCTACCTCCCCACCTCTTCCCCGTTTCCCTTTAACCCGTCCTTTTATCAGAAATATATCTACATTCAGACTCCTTCGCGCTATGGGGCAGAGAGTTCCACAAATTCATCACCCTCTGCAAGAAATAGTTCCTCCCCAAGGCAGGTTCTGAGGCAGGGGGTGTGAATTGAGTGGATGGGATTTTCTGCTTGGGTGGGCAAGGTCTCAGTGGGAATTCTGCCCTTTCACCTCCGAAGGCCCTTTTTCTTGCCCAGCCTCAGTTTTTAGGCTGGCAGGAGTGGGTACAGGTGGAGTGGGAAGTTGACACAAGAGGCAGGGCTTCACTCTGAAGGCCACCTCAGAGTGCCTTCCCCGCAGGACACTGAAGCTCTGGGACCCCCTCCCTCACTGGCCTACTCCCTGATGCCATGATCACATCCATCCTAACCGCCCCCACCCCCAAGGACATTCCCTACCCTCCCATCCCCAGGACACACCTTTGCAAGCATCCTGACACTTAGTTCCAGGTAGAGAATTGCAGTACCGCTTCTAGCCACTGGAGCGCTGTTGCCTGCCCAGTTTGGAGAGCTGTTCACCAATCTGATTGGCCAACACTCACGTGAGCATTAAGTAGCAGTGGGAATTCAAGAATTGGCGGCTGCAGATTACACGCCAACTCCCGGGACGGCGAGCGCCAATTGTTCGCCATCCTTAACTTCCTACCCTGCATATTTTTTCTTATCATAGAATCCCTACAGTGGCCCATCAAGTCTGCACTGACAACAATCTCACCCAGGCCCTATCCCCGTAACCCAATGTATTTACCCTACAAATGCCCGTGACATTAAGGGGCAATTCAGCATGGCCAATCCACCCAACCTGCACATCTTTGGAGTGTGGGAGGAAACCAGAGGAAACCCACACAGATACGGGGAGAACGCGCAGACTCCGCACAGACAGTGTGACCCGAGGCCGGAATTGAACCTGGGTCCCTGGTGCCGTGAGACAGCAGTGCTAACCGCTGTGCCACCCACCATGCCGCCCCATCTCAGATAATGATCAAATTCCCTTTTGAACACCTCAACCACTCTCAGGCAGTGCATTCCAGATTCTAATCACCTGCTCCGTGAAAAAGCTTTCCATTGCTTCCTTGGCCAAATACCCGAAGTTCATAAGATATAAGAGCAGAATTAGGCCATTCAGCCCATCGAGTCCACTCCGCCATTCGATCATGGCTGATATGCTCCTCATCCCCATTTTCCTGTCTTCTCCCCATAACCCTCCAACCCATTACCAATTAAAAATCTGTCTAACTCCTCCTTAAATTTACTCCCTGTCCCAGCATCCACCACACTTTGGGGCAGCGAATTCCACAGATTCACAACCCTTTGGAAGAAGTAGTTTCTCCTCAACTCTGTTTTAAATTAGCTACCTCTTATCCTCAATCAGTGTCCTTTCGTTCTTCATTCTTTCGCAAGTGGGAACAGTTTCTCTCTCTGCTCTGGCCAGACCTATCCAGCTTTCCTACACAGTGTGAAGAATGAAGTGTATTTGTAGAATTCCATTTAGCACAGTGGAAAATTTAGTTTAAAAAAAGCCTCTCAGCAGTTCTTGCAGCCACTTGTGTCATTATCAAGTGGGCCTCTACAAGTGAATAAAAATCCCTTACTTGTCAACGGAAAATTACCTGTGATAAATATCTTCACTTCCGAGATAGCGAATGCACTCAGCATTTTGTCACAGAAAAGTTAACTGGATAGTCCCAGCTATAGAAGTATTTATTGTGTGAAGGTATATGTTACAACTCCTCTCCAGACCCCTGCTCAGGGATTTTAGTATTTCAATATTAGATTTAAATATTTTTGTAACCTTCCCCTTCCCGTCTGAACTCTCGCCAGATCTTGCATCATTCTCCAACAGCAAAGGTGAGCCGGATACCCAAATCCAGGCCGACAATTATCCTTTGTATTCATCCACTTGGACTTGTGCGCCATGGATCTGCCGAGTAACAGCAGTCACAAGAATTTAACAACCCAATGCTGGTCGGCAAGCAAGATTTCAGCTTTACGTCGGGTGAAAGACAGGAGGCCAGCCAGAAGAGCATCTGACGAAGAGTTCAGAAGACCATAAGATATAGGAGCAGAATTAGGCCATTCGGCCCATCGAGTCTGCTCCGCCATTCAATCATGGCTAATTTGATTCTGATCCCCATTCTCCTGCCTTCTCCCCGTAACCCTTGATCCCCTTACCAATCAAGAACCTATCTATCTCAGTCTTTAAGACACTCAATGACCTGGCCTCCCTCTGTGGCAAAGAGTTCCACAGATTCACCACCTTCTCGCTGAAGAAATTCCTCCTCATCTCAGTTTTAAAGGAGCATCCTTTCACTCTGAGGTTGTGCCCTCGACTTATAGTCTCTCCCACTAGTGGAAACATCCTCTCCACGTCCACTATATCCAGGCCTCTCAGTGTTCAGTAAGCTTCAATTAGGTCCCCCCTCATCCTTCTAAACTCCATCGAGTACAGACCCAGAGTCCTCAACCGCTCCTCATATGACAAACCCTTCATTCCTGGGATCATTCTTGTGAACCTCCTCTGGACCCCCTCCAAGGCCAGCACATCCTTCTTTAAATATGGGGGTCCAAAACTGCTCACAATATTCCAAATGAATATAATCAAAATGTTAACTCTATTTCTCTCTCCACAGTTGCTGCCAGACCTGCTGAGTACTTCCAGCACTTCCAGTTATTTCAGATTTGATTTGATTTATTATTGTCAGGTGTATCGGGATACAGTGAAAAGTATTGTTTCTTGCGTGCTATACAGACAAAGCATACCGTTCATAAAGAAGGAAAGGAGAGAGTGCAGAGTGTTACAGTCATAGCTAGGGTGTAGAGAAAGATCAACTTAGTGCAAGATAGGTCCATTCAAAAGTCTGACAGCAGCAGGGAAGAAGCTGTTCTTGAGTCGATCGGTACGTGACCTCAGACTTTTGTATCTTTTTCCCAAAGGAAGAAGGTGGAAGAGAGAATGTCCGGGGTGCGTGGGGGGTCCTTGATTACGCTGCTGCTTTGCCGAGGCACTGGGAAGTGTAGATGGAGGAAACGTTCATTCTGTTTCTCTCTCCACAGACGCTGCCGGACTTGTTGAGATTTTCCAACACTTTCAGTTTTTATTTCAGATTTCCAGCACCTGCGCTATTTTGCTTTTACATTGCAATAACCAAGTCCAATGGTAGCAAAATGGATAAGAGCACTTCAAGACACTAAGTATAAAGATTTGACCGTGTACAAATGTCAACATTTATTTATTATGCCTTTCTTTCTATTTTAACTCATGATTTGCTTTGATCAGCGGCACGGTTGCACAGCGGTTAGCACTGCTGCCTCACAACTCCAGGGACCAGGGTTCAATACCGGCCTCAGGTCTGTGTGGAGTTTGCATGCTCTCCCCATGTCTGCGTGGGTTTCCTCCTACACTCCAAAGATGTGCGGGTTAGGTTGTTTGGCCACGCTAAAAGAAGAGGTTTACCAGGATGTTGCCTGGTCTGGAGGGTATTAGCTATGAGGAGAGGTTGGATCAACTCGGTTTGTTCTCACTGGAATGACGGAGGTTGAGGGGTGACCTGATAGAGGTTTACAATTTATGAGTGGCATGGACAGATGCTCTTTCCTAGGGTGGAAACGTCAAGTGCTAGGGGACATATGTTTAAGGTGCGTGGGGACAAGTTTAGAGGAGATGTGTAAGGCACAGAGGGCGGTGAATGTCTGGAACGCGCTGCCCGGGGAGGTGGTGGGAGCAGGTACAATAGCGACATTTAAGAGGGAACTAGATGAATACAAGAATAAGATGGGAATCGAAGGATACGGACTCCTTAAGTGCGTGTGCTTTTAGTTTAGGCAGGCATCATGATGGGCGCAGGCTTGGAGGGCCGAAGGACCTGTTCCTGTGCTGTACTTTTCTTTGTTCTTTAAATTGACCCTTCGTGTCAGGGGGATTAGCGGGGTAAATATGAGAGGTTATGGGGGTAGGGCCTGGGTGGGATTGTGTTTGGTGCAGACTCGATGGGCCGAACGGTCTCCTTCTGCACTGTAGGGATTCTATGATTAATAGGCCAAAAACTAAGGGTAAGGTAAACAGAGAACCAACATGTGTATGTGAGTAATGGATGAAAGAAAGATAACCTGTAGCTGATGAAATGGAACACAGTTGCCCTGCTAAATGCCAGCAGTTGTTCTCAGCTGAATCCGATCCCACTGTAAACAAGAGAAACATGACCATTAACTTTGTTGACTCAACAATTAATGAGGGCCTTAAAGGTCACTCGGAAGATTGATACAGTTTG
This sequence comes from Mustelus asterias, assembly GCF_964213995.1. Taxonomy (NCBI): domain Eukaryota; kingdom Metazoa; phylum Chordata; class Chondrichthyes; order Carcharhiniformes; family Triakidae; genus Mustelus; species Mustelus asterias. The sequence continues at coordinate 7,990,696 of NC_135806.1, forward strand.
CTTCGCTCTTTTCTAAGTGAACCAACGCTCGTCAAAAGGCCATTGTCCTGGCAACGCTGGTGTTTACAACCGCGCTTCATCAAGAGCTGCTGAAGGCTCCACCTTGAATGTTTCGTGGCACTGCTAATGATGCCTTCACGTTGCGCTTTGCCTGAACAGCCCTTACAGGCTGCCTCACCGACATCTGCTCCTGGTTTCTGTATCGAGCACAGAGACCGGATGTGATCTTACTGAACCCCGAGCAGGCGTGTAGGAAAAGCAGAACCCTTTGCACAAAGCACTCGCTGTTGGCCGCGCCATGTGCTTTTCCGATTACTGGAAGCTTGATTAGGACGCAATCCAAATTATCAGCAGCAAGAACCGAACCCCAGTTTAAGCAGGCGCAAAATGACTCAAGAGTTCCAGCTTTTGCAACGGGAACAGGTCATTACTTCAGGAGATTAAAGGTTGGACAATGGCTACGGTCTAGAGCTGCTCTCTCCTCCCCCTCCCCCTCCTCACTGATACCTGGACAGGATAAAGACAAACATGGTTACTTGACACTGCACCTAAATCAGAAGCAAAGTTTGTTTGTGCTCCTTCTCACGTAGTTTGTCTACCTTAAAAGTGAACGTTTCAAATTCCAACATTTAGCCCTGTAGTTTGACTGCCCTTCCTTACCCACTGAGATGCAATTTGGATTCCGTTCTGAAGCCCCCATAAAGTAAAACAAATCTCTTTCTTCACTAACACTTTTATTACACTCAGCTGTCCGACTCCTGTCAGACTTTTCATGAATCATAGAATCCCCACAGTGCAGAAGGAGGCCATTCAGCCCATCGAGCCTGCACCGGCTACAATCCCACCCAAGTCCCCTCCCTGTAACCCCATGTATTTACCCCGCTAATCCCCCTTGACAGTAATGGTCAATTTACTATCGCTAATCACCAAACCTGCACCTCTTTGGACTGTGGGAGGAAAAGTAAAGTAAAAAGTGTATTTATCAGTCACAAGTAGGCTTACATTAACACTGCAACAAACTTACTGTGAAAATCCCCTAGTCGCCACACTCCAGCGCCTGTTCGGGTACACTGAGGGAGAATTTAGCATGACCAGTGCACCTAACCAGCACGTCTTTCGGACTGTGGGAGGAAACCGGAGCACCCGGAGGAAACCCACGCAGACACGAGGATAACATGCAGACTCCGCACAGATAATGACTCAAGACCGGAATTGAACCCGGGTCCCTGGCACTGTGAGGCAGCAGTGCTAACCACTGTGCCACCATGCATGTCCTGTTCCGCCCCCCCACATCTGATTCATTACAATCAAACTGTCAGCTTGCTGATGTGAAGAATGTCCCATTTGCCCCGGAATCGGGGTACGAACAGAGATTTCCTCACAAATGTAAGGGGAACTATTCCCCCTCAACTCAGAATTCACCAATTTTTCTCCACGCTGAACTGAGCACATCCAAGAAAATATAACAAAAAAAGTGCAGTTTCTTGTTTTTTTTTAAAAAGACCTGGATCCTCCTCAGATATCCCAGAAAGTTGTGTCCTTTAAACTGCCAAAAATGTCCATCTGTCACTCCCAGTTATTGGACAAGAACTCCCACCCCTCAATAAAATAACCACACTGATTACTTTTGATGGATGAGACAGAGTTATCGAGATTAACGCAAGTCATAAACATCCAGGCATCGATTACTCAGAGTAACATGACACCATTTCACCATGTCTAACATTATCCCATCGCAAGGGCAGCAAAATGCCCTAAGACACAACAGTTGTTCGAGTTGACTTAAAGAACCATAGAATCCCTACAGTGCAGAAGGAGGCCGTTCAGCCCATCGAGTCTGCGCGGACCACAATCCCACCCAGGCCCTATTCTTGTAACCCCATGTATTTACCCTAGCTAGTCCCCCTGACACTAAGGGGCAATTTAGCATGGCCATGCTAAATAGCCAACCTGCTCATCTTTGGACTTCAAAATCTAAAAAGGAAACTGATTTAAATGAGAATCTGATGATGGTATGAGGAACTACGTAAGCTGCCACAACTCCATTTCGAACATCACATGGTTAAAAATGTTTTTTAAAAGTCTCTGACTTTAACTAGATTTACGGTGCCCATTCGCACCCTGTTGTGACACCCTCCCCCCAGCCCCCGAACATTGTGATTCATCCAGTGCTAATTTAGCAGCAAAACTAAAGTCTCTGCAAGTGTCCTTTTTAACAGATCCTCCTTCATGTAACATGAAAATAGGTCTAATCAGCAAAGGCAGGCAGTGCCTCAGTGATTCCGATCATTAATGTGCACATGTGGGTAACAGATGGCTTCTCAGAGTCTCGCGGAGTTAACTAGCCTTTTCATGAACAACTACCCAAGCTCAAAGCGCCTGCTCACATTGGGAGGTGAGCTGCTGCAGTCTGCATTAAGTCAATCTTTCTCTACACCCTAGTTATGACTGTAACACTACATTCTGCACCTTCTCCTTTCCTATGTGCGGCATGCTTTGTCTGTATAACGCTCAAGAAACAATACTTTCACTGTATACTAATACATGTGACAATGATAAATCAAAACACACCCTGGACATTCTCCTTCTTCCGTCAGGAAAAAGATACTAAAGTCTGAGGTCACGTACCAACCGACTCAAGAACAGCTTCTTCCCTGCTGCTGTCAGACTTTTGAATGGACCTACCTTGCATTAAGTTGATGTTTCTCTACACCCTAGCTGCGACTGTAACACTACATTCTGCACTCTCTCCTTTCCTTCTCTATGAACAGTATGCTTTGTCTGTATAGCGCGCAAGGAACAGTACTTTTCACTGTATACTGATACATGTGACAATAATAAATCAAATCAAATCAAATCACAAGTCAGGACCAACAAGGGAGCAGGCACCATGAAGGGGGAAATGGTGGGGTATTGGTAATGTCACCAAATTAGTAACCCAGAGGCCCAGGCTAATGCTCAGTGGAGGGGGAAGAGATCAAACCTTTCAGTTGATTTTAAAAATCTGGAATATTAAAAGCTAGTCTCAGTAAGGGTGTTGTGCGCAGTTCTGGAACCTGCATTATAGGAAGGGTGTGATAGCACTGGAAAGGGTATAGAGGAGATTTACCAGGATGTACCCTGGGCTGGAGAGTTTTAATTATGAAGAGAGATTGGATAGACTGGGGTTGTTTTCCTTGGAGCAGAGGAGACTGAGGGGGAGGGGACATGATTGAAATGTATAAAATTACGAGAGCAATAGATAGACTAGACAGGAAGAAACTTTTCCCCTTGGTGGAGGGATCAATGAGCAGGGGGCAGAGTTTTAAGGTAAGGGGCAGGATGTTTAGTGGGTGGTGGGAATCTGGAACTCACTGCCTGAAAGGATGGTGGAGAGAGAGAGACCTTCTTAACATTTAAGAGTATTTAGATGTGCACTTGCAATGCCAAGGCATAAAGGCTGTGGACCAAGTGCTGGAAAATGGGATTAGAATAGTTGGGTGGTTTGTCTTTGACCGGCGCAGCAGTGATGGGCCGAAGGGCCTTTTTCTTTGCTGTAGACCTCTATGACTCTATAAACTGACCGTGAAACCATCTGTGATTGTCATAAAAACCCATCTGGTTCACTAATGCCCTTAAGGGAAGGAAATCTGCCTTCCTTACCCGGTCTGGCCTACATGTGACTCCAGAGCCACAGCAATGTGGTTGACTCTTGACTGCCCTCTGAAAATGGCCCTAGCAAAGGGCAAGTAGGGATGGGCAACAAATGCCAACAACGCCCACATCTCATGAAAGAATAAAGAAAAGGGCAGAGGGAAGAGAAACTGGGAAAGAAAAAGTTAAAACTGAGGGGGGAAGAGAGGTACAATGGGAGAGACTAGCCCAGTTTGCTAAAATTAAGATACTCCTACGCTCATAAATAATTCCACCAATTGAATGATAAAAGGTTCGCATTCGCATGCAAATCATTTTCTAGAGAACAACATAATTATTCCTGAAACTGTTATCAGTTAGCATTAAAGTAAAACAGAAATATTCAAGACCAATTATGGGACAGCATTTCAGCTCACTACAATGATGTATTTCATACAGCTATATGACAAAGTACTGGTTATCCAAGCAGAAATTACAGTTGTCAATTTTCCAGAAAATGACTGTACCAGAAAGGAGAAAATTAAAGCGTGCCATTGATTTTTTAGAAAGCTTTCATTTCCCCTGCACACTGAATTGCTAATTATTATACATTTATATCAGAACTGTACTGGCCACACCGCACAAAAATATAGGCCAGCTCAACAGATCAAACTTCCCAGGTTCTGGAGACACACAAGTTGTTGAATAAAGTCTCGCCGTCTTCATGTCAAAATGTTCATTCAATGCTGTCACTCATTCAATTCCCACTTCCGGGAGTCAAAATCTGAGATTTTAGCACATATGAAATAGGGGTAGACCAGATGGCCTGTCAAACCGGCCCCGGTATTCAATCCGATCATGCCTCATCTTGGGCTTCAACTCCATTTTCCTGCTCACTCCCTATATCTCCCTGTTCCCCGAGAGACCAAATGTCTGTCTACCCCAGCCTGAACTGTACTCAATGATGGAACATCCACAACTCTCTGGGGTAGAGAACTCCAAAAAGATTCACAATTCTTTGAGTGAAGAAGTTTGTCCATATCTCAGTCCCAAATGACTGCCTCCCTCACCCTGATTCTGCCCCCATGTTTTAGGTTCCCCAACCAGAGAAACAATCTCTCAGTATCCACTCCTGTGGAATGATGTAGTTTTCAATGAAATCGCCTCTCATTCTTCTAAATGTCAGCGAATATAAGTCCAAATAACCCAGCCTCTCATCATAGGACAAACCTCTCATTTCCGGGAGCAATCCAGTGAACTTTCACTAAACCGTCTCTGATACAAGTATATCCTTTCTTAAATGTGGAGACCAAAACTGCACACACTCCTCCAAATACGGTCTCAGCCAAACCCAGTACAAGTGTAGCCGAACTTCTTTATTATTCTTGTATTCCAATCCCCCCTGGAATAAAGGCCAACTTGTTATTTGTCTTCCCAATTGCTTGCTTCACCTGCATGTCATCTTTCTGTGTTCCTTGCACAGGCACACCCAAGTTTAAAACTCACATAATCGATTGTCAAGACCTGGTTGTCACAGGCAGGGTAGATATCTGTCACCTGCCCCCTGAACATCTACTGAAGGACCTTCTCCTCGAGTCTCTGTCGTCAATGAAGGAACTCTCGCAACTCTGTTGGGGGGAATTCCAAGAGTGGGATTTTCCAACCCTTCCAGCCGGTGGGTACTTCCAGTCGTAGCAAAGGGCATCCCCCACCCCCCCCCCCATGATGGGTGAGCCACACAAAACACTGTAAACATCAGCAGAACCCGGAGATCCCACCAACAGCCAGTGGAAAGCCACCTACACCACCGGAACACATTCCGCGAGGAGTTGGGAGGAGGGCGGGGGAACAGAAAAACCCACCCCAAGATTTTGACCCAGTGATCATGAAGGAACAGGGATATACATCCCAAGTCAGTGGTGCTTCCTTGCACTCTGAAACCAAAAGAGAAAATGCTGGAAAATCTCAGCAGATCTGGCAGCATCTGGCACTGGACAGGGCCCAGAGGAGATTCACTAGGTTGATTCCGGAGTTGAGAGGGTTGGCTTATGAGGAGAGACTGAGTAGACTGGGGCTATACTCATTGGAATTCAGAAGAATGAGGGGAGATCTTATAGAAACATATAAGATTACGAAGGGAATAGGTAAGATAGAAGCAGGTTGCTTCTATCATAGAATCATAGAAACCCTACAGTGCAGAAGGAGGCCATTCCTGCACCGACCACAATCCCACCCAGGCCCTACCCCCACATATTTACCCGCTAATCCCTTTAACTACGCATCTCGGGGACAATTTTTAACCTGGCCAATCAACCTAACCCGCACATCTTTGGACTGTGGGAGGAAACCGGAGCACCCGGAGGAAACCCACGCAGACACGAGGAGAATGTGCAAACTCCACACAGACAGTGACCCGAGCCGGGAATTGAACCCGGGACCCTGGAGCTGTGAAGCAGCAGTGCTGACCACTGTGCTACCGTGCCGCCCTATCTTACCTGTCCCTCAAGTTGCTCCCGTTTGACGTCCCATCACCTTGGTAACAGCCGTGGCAATGGAAGCCAGACCTCACCAACCCAACCAGTAACGTTGGACTGCATCTGGGTTAAACTGGGAAATTCAACTTGGCTAAATCAACCTTCTCTGAGCCAGAAAGTCCCTAATAAAGTACAGGCAACTGCTTAATACATCAGCTTAATGGGTAGCACTCGTTTCAGAATCAGAAGTTTGTAGGTTCAAGCCCCACCGCAGATATATGAGCACGTGATCCAGTCTGCTTCTTCAGGGCAGTACCGAAGGAGTGCCACACTGTCAGAGATGTTAACATTTCAAAGAGGTGTTAAACTAAGGAGGAGGTCTTGTGGCGCCATGGCTAGCATTTCTATCTCTGAGCCAGAAGCTCCCAGTTCAAGTCCCACCCCAGGACTTGATGTCCAAGGAAAGAGTGTTCACAACATGGTCTAATGGGTTGAGTGCCAACCTGCAAATCTTTCCAACGGAGAGGCCAAAGCTACAGCTTCTGGTGACAGGTTGTGACCTGGTCAAGGGAAGTCTAACTAGACACGAGAAAGTTAAAAGATGTTCAATTGAGTCCGTGGGCGGAATTTTCCAGTCCCGCCCGCCACGGGAATTGTAGCGGGCGGGACAGGACCAGGCACAGGTCCATTGACCTCGGGGGGGGGGGGGGGGTCTCCAGTCTTGAGGCGAGCGTGGCTGGAAAATCCCGCCCTGTGTTTACCCTCTCAGATGGCTATAGAAGAATCCAGAGCCTCTGTTCGAAAGAGAAGACGGGAGCTTACCTAATCAACGTTAAGACCCCAAACAACATCAACAAAAGAACAACATCAGAACACTTTTATGGGATCTTGCTGTGCTTCTCTACATCACACAACAGTGACCGTGCTTCATGGATTTTTTTTTTTCCGTGGATTGGTTTCATTTGTCCCAGAGTTGCCAAAGGTGTCAGTCCCAACTTGTTGTCCACCTTAATGTCCTTCCCGTTTACAAAACGGCCAGCAGGAAAGGCGGAACGGTCTTGTCATTTGCGAGACCTGCCCCAACCCAAGGGCATCACAAAATACTGTGCCGGCTTCCCTGGAACTCAGAGGTCACCATAACGACAAGGTGGAACATAAATACGGGTTCCTCAGATCAGGAAGCTGATACGAAGCAGGCATAAGATGTATCGGACGGCAGCATCAATGGGCCACGTCAGCTGCCTTTCCCAGGAAGATCTGTCTATGTACGGATGCATCATAAAACAGCGTTTATCACTAAGGCAGCGCCACTCAATAAATCTCCCACTCCAAGGAAGCTTTAAGTCCCCGGTGTAAATCGGCAATACTTCATTTTCTATGGCCGGCACGGTGGCACAGTGGTTAACACTCGTAGTGCCAGGGACCCGGGTTCAACTGTGGCCTTGGGTCACCGTCTGTGCAGAGTCTGCATGTTCTCCCCGTGTCTGCGTGGGTTTTCTCCAGGTGCTCCAGTTTCCTCCCACACTCCAAAGATGTGCGGGTTAGGTGGATTAGCCATGCTAAATTGCCCCTTAGTGTCCCAAGATGTGTAGGTTAAGGAGATTAGCAGGGTAAATACATGGGGTTATGGGGATGGGGCCTGGGTGGGATTGTGGTCGGTGCAGACTCGATGGGCCGAATGGCTTCCTTCTGCCCTGTAAGGATTGTATTCAAGGAATCATGTCCATAACTCCATATTTCTGGTTGTAATTCTTAATGGGAATTTCTACAAAATCTTACCCATACAGCATAGTTTTTTTAATGTGCAACATACAAGCCCTTGACTTAAATATCCTGGCCGGAACTTTCCCATCCCGCTGCAGTGAACGGAGATTTGACTTGTCGCCAGAACCTCCGGCTTCGATGCAGCGGGAGCGGGCGGTAAGATCGCACCCCCTGTATTTGAAAAGTGGGAAGGGGTTAAACATGATGAATATCAATAAAGGGGGGGGGGGGGTCCTTTACATGTGGTCACCGGCTCCCAGTGTTCCAGCTGAGATTGGAACTCAAAATCACAAAAAAAGGACTGTCATTCCATGGGAAAAGGATTAACAAAAAATCCCAACCCTTCCGGTACAAGTAGACACCACACTATACCTATCCGATCCTGTGTTACATTCCCAGATAGTTGTCTTTCTTCAGCCTCTATTGATATTAAATTGATTTTCTTTTAATCAATGTCCAATTTTTACACACAACCTATATTCACAGGTCCCATGTAACCAGTTGACGCAATCCATAAATTAGCACTGTACACCTCTAAATCTTGAAATTAATTAAATGGCAATATCAAATTTGATGGGCACAGATTTAAACATAGAATCACAGAATCCCTACTGTGCAGAAGGAAGCCTTCGGCCCATCGAGTCTGCACCGACCACAATTCCCTATCCCCATAACCCCATGCATCTTGGATTGTGAGCCAGCATCACATGACCGTAAGTAGCTCACTTATGTACCTAAAAGAATAACGTAGTTATTAACTTAAGAGCAGAACGTGACTAAAAGGCCAGTGTGTGCGCGAGCGCGCGTGCGCCTGTGTGTGTGCACGCGTGCGCCTGTGTGTGTGTGCGCGTGCGCCTGTGTGTGTGTGCGCGTGCGCCTGTGTGTGTGCGCGCGTGCGCCTGTGTGTGTGCCTGTGTGTGTGCGCGCATGCGTGTGTGTGTGCCTGTGTGTGTGCGCGCGTGCGCCTGTGTGTGTGCCTGTGTGTGCGCGCGCGTGCGCCTGTGTGTGTGCCTGTGTGTGCGCGCGCGTGCGGCTGTGTGTGTGCCTGTGTGTGTGCGGCTGTGTGTGCCTGTGTGTGCGCGCGCGTGCGCCTGTGTGTGCGTGCGCCTGTGTGTGTGCCTGTGTGTGTGCGCGCGTGCGCCTGTGTGTGTGCCTGTGTGTGCGCACGTGCGCCTGTGTGTGTGTGCCTGTGTGTGTGTGCGTGTGCGCCTGTGTGTGTGCCTGTGTGTGTGCGCGCGTGCGCCTGTGTGTGTGCGCGCGTGCGCCTGTGTGTGTGCCTGTGTGTGTGCGCGCGTGCGCCTGTGTGTGTGCCTGTGTGTGTGCGCGCGTGCGCCTGTGTGTGTGCCTGTGTGTGCGCGCGTGCGCCTGTGTGTGTGCGCGCGTGCGCCTGTGTGTGTGCCTGTGTGTGTGCGCGCGTGCGCCTGTGTGTGAGCCTGTGTGTGTGTGCGCGTGCGCCTGTGTGTGTGCGCGCATGCGCCTGTGCGCGCGCTTGCGCCTGTGTGTGTGCACCTGTGTGTGCGCGCGTGCGCCTGTGTGTGTGCCTGTGTGTGTGCGCGCGCCTGTGTGTGCACGCCTGTGTGTGCACGCGTGCACCTGTGTGTGTGCCTGTGTGTGTGCGCGCGTGCGCCTGTGTGCATGCGTGTGCGTGCGCCTGTGTGTGCGCGCGTGCGCCTGTGTGTGTGCACCTGTGTGCGTGCGTGCGCATGCGTCTGTGTGTGTGCCTGTGTGCGTGCGCGTGCACCTGTGTGTGTGCGCCTGTGCGCACGATGCTACAAAAATGACACACCTCTCTCAAACAAGATATATTTAAGCAGCAAAAACAGAAAATGCTGGAAAATCTCAGCAGGTCTGACAGCATCTGTGGAGAGAGAATAGAGCCAACGTTGCGAGTCTGGGTAACCCTTCATCAGAACATTAAATTATATTTAAGTAGCAAATAGGTAGATTTCTGGGAGGGAGTTTTCCGTCCCACCCGCTACAGGGCGGAACATGCATAGGTCCGTTGACCTCAAGCAGGATTTTCCAGTTTTGGGTGAGCTTGGCCGGAAAATACCGCCCGATATGCATCAAAGAATATGAGGAGAGCACAGGAGTGTGGCATTGAGATAGAGGACTAGCCACGATTATGTTGAATGGTGGGACAGGCTCAAAAGGCCGAATGGCCAACAAATGCTCCTATCTTCAACGTTCCTGAGCAGAAATTTGCCAAATAATTTAAAGGACAGTCTCGCTTTAAGAACGCATGGAAAATTATTATTCATGCACCTTTTTTTTATTCCCCTGCCCCCACATTCAACTCACAACCATGACGTAAAAGACTCCTCAGAAGTATTGTGAAGAATATTTAAACCAGGGTGAGGCATTCTTGGAGCACAATCAGAGAGTGGGAGGGGGCAGCACACAGTGCATAAAACGCCACAACAGCCCCGAGCTGTAGCATTGAGAGTGGATGCGAAAGAGCAGTGAGCAATGTCCCTGTTTTACGATCTAGCACAAGTGCAGTGCAACGCTGTACAAACCCGTATTTGCCCAAATCCCACAAAAGTCAAGGTCTGAATCATCCCTTTCACAAAGCCAAAGAATGCAGCATCTGTGGAGAAACCGATACAGCCCCGTGCTTCCACACATTAAGGCAGCACTTCGTAAATGCACAAGGGTGGCATTATTTTTTAGCTGGAGAAATATCAACACTGGCAAATTAAATGCGATGAGATTGGGCCTTGAAGTGTGAACCCTGCAAGTGATGACTAACTCTTTGGAGTCATCTACTTAATCGTTCAGAGGGGACCGGGGGGAAGACTCGCTGAGAGCCTCGCGTCTTCGACAGGTGGACTTTCCAGGTGGTGGTTCCAATCCATCACACCCCAGTTCCAAAAAAAAAAGAGTTAATCAGGAAATACTTCATCACATAGCACGGGTGGCATAGTGGTTAGCACTGCTGCCTCACAGCACCAGGGACCCGGGTTCAATTCCCACATCGGGTCACTGTCTGTGTGGAGTTTGTACGTTGTCTGCGTGGGTTTCCTCCGGGGGCTCCGGTTTCCTCCCACAGTCCAAAGATGTGCGGGTTAGGTGGATTGGCCGTGCTAAATTGCCCCTTAGTGTCAGGGGGATTAGCAGAGTAAATATGCGGGGTTACGGGAATAGGGTCTGGGTGGAAATGTGGTCAGTCAGGACAAAATGGGCCAAATGGCCTCCTTCTATACTGTAGGGATTCTATAATGAGAGCGGAAATCTGGAAGTGTCTCCAAAAACAACTGCATAAGGCAGGAAATCAATTGGAAATTTGAAAAGTAAAGTAAAGGTAAAGTTTTTTAATAGTCACAAGTAAGGCTTACATTAACACTGCAATGCAGTTACTATGAAATTCCCCGAGTCGCCACAGTCCGGCGCCTGTTCAGGTCAATGCACCTAACCAGCACGTCTTTCAGAATGTGGGAGGAAACCGGAGCACCCGGAGGAAACCCACACAGACACGAGGAGAACGTGCAAACTCCACACAGACAGTGACCCAACCGGGAATCGAACCTGGTTCCCTGGCGCTGTGAGGCAGCAGCACTAACCACTGAGATTAATAGATTTCCGGGGATTAATAAGGTGGACATTGCACAGATGTTCCCCCTTGTGGGACAGTCTAAGACAAGAGGTCATAGATATAGAGGGTGGGATTTTATGGCCTTGCTCGACCCAAGACTGAAAAATCTTGCCCGAGATCTGCGGACCTTCCCATTCTCCGCCCCTTGCCCGCTCCTGATTCCCATGATGGGCAGGGCGGTAGAATTCCAGCGAGAGTGAGAAGGCGGAAGGTTGAAAACTGAGCTGAGGAGAAACTACGGACGCGATCTTACCACCCGTTCACGCCATGTTCCCGCTGCAGTAAAGGCGGAGAGTTTGGCCACAAGCCATATCTCCGTTCCTGCAGCGGGATGGGAAAATCCTGTCGTCATGAACAGTGGGAAAATTCCAGCCTACTTCTCCCAGAAGGTTGTGAATCTGTGGAACTCACTGCCCCAGGGTACAGGGGAGGTGGAATCAATCAACAGATTCAAAAAAGAGATTGATTCATTTCTGCGGAAAAGCGGGATAAAGGGAGCAGGCAGGAAAGTGGAGTTGAGACCAGAATAAGATCAGCCATGGTCATGTTAATTGGCGGAGCGGGCTCGAAAGAAAAAGTAAAAAAGTTTATTTATTAGTCACAAGTTGATTTACATGAACTGTGAAAATCCCCTAGTCGCCACACTCCGGCGCCTGTTCGGGTACACAGAGGGAGAATTTAACACGGCCAATCCACCTAACCAGCACATCTTTCAGACTGTGGAAGGAAACCGGAGCACCTGGAGGAAGCCCACGCAGACACGGGGAGAATGTACAGACTCCACACAGACAGTGAAGGGCTGAATTGCCCACTCCTGCTCCCAATTCCTATGTTCCTATGACCTCGGCCGCGGGGCACAGGACACAATTTCACAATGAGACAGAACTTGGAAGTATTGTGGACTGTGAGGAGGATGATGCAGAACTTCAAAAGGGCAGAGACAAGTTGGTGGATTGGGAAGAAAAGAAGCAAATGGAATTTAATGAAGGGAAGTGTGAAGTGGTTCATTTTGAAAGGAACAACATGGCTAGATGATACAAAATAAAGGATATTATTCTAGAAAGAGGTGATGGCACAGAGGGGCCTGGGTGTATTCGTGCATCAACCATTAAAGGTGGCATGACAGGTTGGGAGACCAGTTAATAAAACATACATCCATCCTGGGCTTTATCAATAGGGGCATCGAGTACAAATGTCCATTAAACCTGCACAAATCACTGATTCAGTCTCAATTGGAGGATTGCATTCTGCTCCAAGCACCACACTATAGGAAGGATGTGGAGGCAATGGAGAGCGTGCAAGACGACTCAGGATTCCTGGGTTGAGAAACTTCAATTCCACAGATTGGAGAAGTTGGGACTGTTTTCCTTGGAAAAGAGAAGGTTGAGAGGAGATTTGATGTGAAGTTGCCAGCGTTGGATTGGGGTGGGCACAGTAAGAAGTCTCACAACACCAAGTTAAAGTCCAACAGGTTTATTTGGTAGCATGAGCTTTCGGTGAGTCACCTGATTGAAGGAGCAGCGCTCCGAAAACTGATGATTCCAAATAAACCTGTTGGACTTTAACCTGCTGTTGTGAGACTTCTGAGAGGAGATTTGATCGAAGAGTTCAAAATCACAAGGGGATCTGGTCAGAGTAGACAGAGAGAAACTGTCCCATTGGTCAGAGGGTCAAGAACAAGATTGAGAACACAGATTTCAGATGATTGGCTTATGGAGTATTGGTGACAGAAGGGGAACTTTTTCACACAAGCTGCCAGGATCCAGAATGCACTGTCTGAATGTGTGGTGGAAGCAGGTTCAATCGAAGCTTTCAAAAGCTAACTGGATGAATATCCAAAAAGGGAGAGATCATAACATCCCTACAGCGCAGGAGGTGGCCATTCAGCCCATCGAGTCTGCACTGACTCTCTGACAGGGCATCTCACCCAGAAAGTGCAGGGCGGCAGGGAAAGGCCGGGGGGGGGGGGGGGGGGGGGGGGGCGGGGGGGGGATTGTTCCTTCAGAGAGTTAGCCCAGGCACGATGGGTCAAGCGGCCTCCTGTAGCCAACCGTGATTCATTGTCATGATTAAATGGTGTAGATTGGGAGAAGGCTCCTGACAGCACAAACCAACAGCCTAGAGCAGTCAGGCCGAATGGCCTGTTCCTGTACTCCAAGTTGAATGCAAGAGGATTGAGGGATAGAGAACCAAAAAAGACAAGTTAATGGAGTAGAGATCAGTTATGATCTAATTGAATAAAAATTGAAAGTTTATTTATTAGTGTCACAAGTTGGCTTACATTAACACTGCAATGAAGTTACTATGAAAATCCCCTAGTCGCCACACTCCTGCGGGTACACTGAGGGAGAATTTAGCATGGCCAATGCACCTAACCAGCACGTCTTTTGGACTGTGGGAGGAAACTGGAGCACCCGGAGGAAACCCACGCAGACACAGGGAGACACAGGGAGACACAGGGCGGCACGGTAGCACAGTGGTTAGCACTGCTGCTTCACAGCTCCAGGGTCCCAGGTTCGATTCCTGGCTCGGGTCACTGTCTGTGTGGAGTTTGCACATTCTCCTCGTGTCTGCGTGGGTTTCCTCCGGGTGCTCCGGTTTCCTCCCACAGTCCAAAGATGTGCAGGTTAGGTTGATTGGCCAGGTTAAAAAAATTGCCCCTTAGAGTCCTGGGATGTGTAGGTTAGTGGGATTAGCGGGTAAAATATGTGGGGGTTGTGCCTGGGTGGGATTGTGGTCGGTGCAGACTCGGTGGGCCGAATGGCCTCCTTCTGCACTGTAGGGTTTCTATGATCTATGAACGTGTAGACTCTACAGAATCATAGAATCCTACAGTGCAGAAGGAGCCATTTGGCCCATCGAGTCTGCACCGACCACAATCCCACCCAGGCCTTATCCTCATAACCCCATGCATTTACCCTAGCTAGTCCTCCTGACACTATGGGGCAATTTAGCACGGCCAAACCACCTAACCCGCACATCTTTGGAGTGTGGGAGGAAATTGGAGCACCCGGAGGAAACCCACGGAGACACAGGGAGAGAATGTGCAAACTCCACACAGACAGTTACCCATGCCAGGAATCGAACCTGGGTCCCTGGTGCTGCGAGGCAGCAGTGCTAACCACTGTGCCACCGTGAACAGTACAAGTTGGAAGGGCTGAATGGCCTCCAGCTGTGCCTATTTCCCACTCAGTGGGGAAGCCGGCTTGAGGCTGGTTTCGGGCTTCATTCATCAAATCCACACTCCCCCCCCCTCCCTCTCTCTCAAAGTGTCATTTGGCGCAGTTCCATCTGACTGGTTAAGCCCAAACTCAGAAACCAGACTCCGGGGGCATTTTGTTTGGAGCTGGACCCGAAATTTCACTTTGAAAGTTTGGGGGGAGGCTGAAAGAAAGTGGAACAAAATCCAAAAAAAAGTGAACCCCCCCCCCCCCAAAGCCAGTTTCACAGAGCAACTGAAATCCGTGTTGGAGCCAGTGAAGGATTGCCTCAGTATCTAACCCTTCATCCAAACCCTCCATCCAAAACTGCTGCCTGGATTGTAACGCACACACACAAAATAAAATGCTCAGCTAAAAACTTTCCCTGCGCACATTGGAGAGAAAGTTTCAACAGAGAGAAGCCCAGTGAAGCTGGGCACTCTGCATTATTGCTGCTGGAAATGGAATGGACAGAGTGATAGACACCAGCAAGAATGAGAATCCACACCAGTGAATGGGAAAGGAGAAAGATATTTCACACACATACCTGCACTCAGACTGCTGTTTGCAGCAACAAGAGGGAAAAGTTCCGTCTGTTTGATTAGCACACTGACAGGCAATATAATCCTCTCAATCCTGGAAGCAAGTCTGCAGCCTGAGTGTAACCCCGCGGAGAAATAACATCATCTTCACCCACAGCTCAGAGAGAGAGACAAATCTTCCCAATGGTTATTGCTGCCTTTATCCTCCCTCCTGAAGCGGGTGCCGGCTGCTACCTCTCCCCCTGGCTGCTCCGGAGCTCAATGTTCCGCTACACTCACTGGATCCGCTGCCTTTTCCCTCTCTCCCGGCTCCTCTTGCTGTTTCCCTGCTCTCTCCGCCCACTCTGCACCTCCCCTTCCACACAGCGCTGCGTCCTGCGCTGATACTGCGCCGCTCCCTGTGCACTCACTGCGCTGCTCCCTGCGCTGATACTGCGCCGCTCCCTGCACCCAAACTGTTCTCTCACTGCACTCACTGCGCCTGCACTGCACTCACACTGCGCTCACACTGCGCCCACACTGCTCCCACACTGCGCCCATACTGCGCTCACACTGCACTCACTGCGCCTGCACTGCACTCACACTGCGCTCACACTGCGCCCACACTGCGCTTACACCTCTCACACTGTGCCCACACTGCGCCTGCACTGCACTCACACTGCGCCCACACTGCTCCCACACTGCGCCCATACTGCGCTCACACTGCACTCACTGCGCCTGCACTGCGCTCACACTGCACTCACACTGCACTCACACTGCGCTCACACTGCGCCCACACTGCGCTCACACCTCTCACACTGTGCCCACACTGCGCCCACACTGCGCTCACACTGCCCTCACACTGCCCTCACACTGTGCCCACACTGTACTCACACTGCACTCACACTGCGCCCACACTGCACTCACACTGCACTCACACTGCGCCCACACTGCGCTCACACTGCGCCGCTCCCTGCGCTCACACTGCGCCGCTCCCTGTGCACTCACTGCGCTGCTCCCTGCGCTGATACTGCGCCGCTCCCCGCACCCAAACTGTGCTCACACTGCGCCTGCACTGCACTCACACTGTGCTCTCACTGCATTCACTTCGCCTGCACTGCACTCACACTGCGCTCACACTGCACTCACACTGCGCCCACACTGCACTCACACTGCGCCCACACTGCGCTCACACTGCACTCACTGCGCCTGCACTGCACTCACACTGCGCTCACACTGCACTCACACTGCACTCACACTGCGCCCACACTGCACTCACACTGCGCTCACACTGCGCCCACACTGCGCTCACACTGCTCTCACACTGTGCCCACACTGCGCCCACACTGCGCTCACACAGCCCTCACACTGTGCCCACACTGCACTCACACTGCACTCACACTGCGCCCACACTGCACTCACACTGCACTCACACTGCGCCCACACTGCGCTCACACTGCTCTCACACTGTGCCCACACTGCGCCCACACTGCGCTCACACTGCCCTCACACTGTGCCCACACTGCACTCACACTGCACACACACTGCACTCACACTGTGCCCTCACTGCACTCACACTGTGCTCACACTGCGCTCACACTGCGCTCACACTGCACTCACACTGTGCTCACACTGCACTCACACTGCACTCACACGGCACACACACTGCACTCACACTGTGCCCTCACTGTGCTCACACTGCACCCACACTGCTCACACTGCACCCACACTGTGCTCACACAGCGCTCACACTGCGCCCTCACTGCGCCCTCACTGCACTCACACTGCACCCACACTGCACTCACACTGCACTCACACTGCGCTCACACTGCACCCACACTGTACTCACACTGCACCCACACTGCGCCACTCCCTGTGCTCACACTGCGCCCACACTGCACTCACACTGCACTCACACTGCGCCCTCACTGCACTCACACTGCGCCCACACTGCACTCACACTGCACTCACACTGCGCCCACACTGCACTCACACTGCACTCACACTGCGCTCACACTGCACCCACACTGCGCTCACACTCATCTCACACTGCACTCACACTGCGCCACTCCCTGTGCTCACACTGCGCTCACACTGCACTCACACTGCACTCACACTGTGCCCATACTGCGCCCACACTGCACTCACACAGTGCCCTCACTGCACTCACACTGCACTCACATTGTGTCCTCACTGCGCCCACGCTGCACTCACACTGCGCTCACACTGCGCTCACACAGTGCCCTCACTGCGCTCACACTTTGCCCTCACTGCGCTCACACTGCACCCACACTGAACTCACATTGCACTCACACTGCGCCCTCACTACACTCACACTGCACTCACACTGCGCTCACACTGCGCCCACACTGCACTCACACTGCGCCCTCACTGCGCTCACACTGCACTCACACTGCGCTCACACTGCACTCACACTGCGCTCACACTGCACTCACACTGAACTCACACAGCGCTCACACTGCACCCACACTGCACACACACTGCACTCACACTGAACTCACACTGCGCTCACACTGCACACACACTGCACACACACTGAACTCACACTGTGCCCACACTGCGCTCACACTGCGCTCACACTGCGCTCACATTGCACCCTCACTGCACTCACACTGCGCACACACTGCACTCATACTGTGCTCACACTGTGCTCACACTGCGCACACACTGCGCCCACACTGCGCTCACACTGCCCTCACACTGTGCCCTCACTGCGCTCACACAGCGCTCACACAGCGCTCACACTGCACTCACACTGCGCTCACACTGCACCCACACTGCGCTCACACTGCATTCACACTGCACTCACACTGTGCCCACACTGCGCTCACACTGCACTCACACTGTGCCCACATTGCGCTCACACTGCGCCCACACTGCGCCCACACTGCACCCACACTGCACCCACACTGCGCCCACTCTGCACTCACACAGCACTCACACTGCAGCCTCACTGCGCTCACACTGCACTCACACTGTGCTCACACTGCACTCACACTGCGCCCACACTGCACTCACACTGTGCTCACACAGCACCCACACTGCGCTCACACTGCACCCACACTGCGCTAACACAGCACCCACACTGCGCTCACGCTGCACCCACACTGCGCTCACACAGCACCCACACTGCGCTCATACTGCACCCACACTGCGCTCACACAGCACCCTCACTGCACTCACACTGCGCCCACACTGTGCCCACACTGCGCTCACACTGCACTCACACTGCACCCACACTGCACCCACACTGCGCTCACACAGCGCTCACACTGCGCTCACACTGCACTCACACTGCACTCACACTGTGCCCTCATTGTGCTCACACTGCACTCACACTGCACTCACACTGTGCCCTCACTGCGCTCACACTGCACTCACACTGCACTCACACTGCACTCACACTGCGCTCACACAGCGCTCACACTGCGCTCACACAGCACTCACACTGCTCTCACACTGCACTCACACTGTGCCCTCGCTGCGCTCACACTGCACTCACACTGCGCTCACACTGCGCTCACACTGTGCTCACACTGCACTCACACTGCACCCACACTGCGCCCACACTGCGCCCACACTGCACCCACACTGCGCCCACACTGCATTCACACTGCACTCACATTGCACTCACACTGCACTCACACTGCGTCCACACTGCACCCACACTGCGCTCACATTGCACTCACACTGCGCTCACACTGCACTCACACTGTGCTCACACTGCACTCACACTGCGCTCACACAGCCCTCACACAGCGCTCACACTGCGCTCACACTGCACTCACACTGCGCTCACACTGTGCTCACACTGTGCCCACACTGTGCCCTCATTGTGCTCACACTGCACTCACACTGCGCTCACACTGCACCCACACTGCGCCACTCCCTGTGCTCACTCTGCGCCCACACTGCACTCACACTGCGCCCTCACTGCACTCACACTGCGCCCACACTGCACTCACACTGCGCTCACACTGCACCCACACTGCATTCACACTGCACTCACATTGCACTCACACTGCACTCACACTGCGTCCACACTGCACCCACACTGCGCTCACATTGCACTCACACTGCGCTCACACTGCACTCACACTGTGCTCACACTGCACTCACACTGCGCTCACACAGCCCTCACACAGCGCTCACACTGCGCTCACACTGCACTCACACTGCGCTCACACTGTGCTCACACTGTGCCCACACTGTGCCCTCATTGTGCTCACACTGCACTCACACTGCGCTCACACTGCACCCACACTGCGCCACTCCCTGTGCTCACTCTGCGCCCACACTGCACTCACACTGCGCCCTCACTGCACTCACACTGCACTCACACTGCGCCCACACTGCACTCACACTGCGCTCACACTGCACCCACACTGCGCTCACACTGCACTCACACTGCGCCACTCCCTGTGCTCACACTGCACTCACACTGCGCCCACACTGTGCCCATACTGCGCCCACACTGCACTCACACTGCACTCACACTGCGCCCACACTGCACTCACACTGCGCCCACACTGCACTCACACTGCACTCACACTGCACCCACACTGCGCTCACACTGTGCCCACACTGTGCCCTCATTGTGCTCACACTGCACCCACACTGCACTCACACTGTGCCCACACTGCACTCACACTGCGCCCACACTGTGCCCACACTGCACTCACACTGTGCCCACACTGCACTCACACTGCGCCCACACTGTGCCCACAGTGCACTCACACTGCACCCACACTGCGCTCACACAGCGCTCACACTGCGCTCACACTGCACCCACACTGCACTCACACTGTGCCCACACTGTGTCCTCATTGTGCTCACACTGCACCCACACTGCACTCACACTGTGCCCTCATTGTGCTCACACTGCACCCACACTGCACTCACACTGTGCCCACACTGCACTCACACTGTGCCCTCACTGCGCTCACACTGCACTCACACTGCGCCCACACTGTGCCCACACTGCACCCACACTGCACCCACACTGCACTCACACTGCGCCCACACTGCGCCCACACTGCACCCACACTGCACTCACACTGCGCCCACACTGTGCTCACACTGCGCTTACACTGTGCCCACACTGCGCACACACTGCACTCACTCTGCACCCACACTGTATCCACAATGCTTTCACACTGCGCTCACATTGCACCCACACTGTGCCCACACTGCGCACACACTGCGCCCACACTGTGCTCACACTGCGGCCACACTGCGCCCCATTTTCCTGCACTGAATCCTGAAACTAGCCTCTCCGGGGCGAACCAGGTTCTGGTGTCAGCACTGTGCTGTCAGTGTGCTGTCAGTGGGCTGGAGTTTTATTGCAAACACATTTTGGATGCAGCCTGAGATATTTCTATATATTCACCTCTTTTTGTCACACAGCAATCTAACCTGCCCCCTTCTAACCTCTCACTTAAATCTTAATCAGGGAACATCCGCACCAGACAGACACACAGACACACAGATGTACTCGTGTGGTGGATAGTTAGAAAATCGTCTCCTTGTCTAAATATTCTTATATTCACCCTGAAGAAAACGTGGCTGCTTTCGTCAACTTGGCAATGACTGCTTCTCTTCCACCCCCCTCCCTTCCCTCCTTGAATGCCTTGCGTATGTAGTTTGGAAACCTTCAAGAAGTCAGCCAGGAGTAAGAGCCGTGAAGGTTTTAGTAGCAGGAGGATTGGATGAATTTGATTTTCTCCCTTGTCTTTTGTTACACATCCTCACAACCTCCTGAATGTCATTCGAGGTTACAAACTGTTTACAACCCAAACAGCGCTGTTGTAATTTAAACATGCTACAGGGAAGCAAAAAGGAAATACTGAATGAGGCTGCGTGTTTTTGCACAGTAACTGTTCCAGTGTGAAAGCTTGAAGGCGCTGGCAATGTTGCTTCTGCCCGCTCAGTTACACAATACTGGCATTGGGGAGTAATTGGGGGAGGGGTCAGTGTTGGGTCTAACTTTATTAAAAACAAGAACACAGCACCCAGTTGAAAATAAGTCAGTATCTAATGTTTGGAACCTGAGCACAAGTTGTTACTCTCCGAGTCTTGGCGTTGGTACAGCTCCAAGCACGGCTCGTTACAATACTGTGGTTGTACAAACTCTTTTCAAACCTCTGGCTTTTATTCCTCGTCCACGTCCTTTAAGAGGGCCAAGAGTTGAAACGGAAGAGCCAACCAACTCCTTATTCATCTTTCTCTGTAATGAGTCTAAAAGGGCTAAGTCTGAGGAAGCCACTCATGAAAACAGATGGGGTTAAAGCAATTGAGTTGGCTGTTCTTCACCTGCCCTCTTTCACACAGCACAAGGGGACCAGCTATGACAGAATCGATGTTACTCTGTAGAAACTCAACATTTGGCCACATGCCTCTCTTGCCACTTCATCTCACTCTATCAACATATCCTCCCGTTCCTTTGCAGATGTATACAGGAACCCAAATGTCCTTAGAATTGCACAAGGAGGCCATTCTGCCCATTGAGTCTGCACTAACTCTCTGAAAGAGTAACTCACTGCCCAAGACTGCAAGAAACTACAAAAGGTTGTGAATGTAGCCCAGTCCATCACGCAAACCTCCCTCCCATCCATTGACTCTGTCTACACTTCCCGCTGCCTCGGCAAAGCAGCCAGCATAATTAAGGACCCCACGCACCCCGGACATTCTCTCTTCCACCTTCTTTCTTTGGGAAAAAGATACAAAAGTCTGAGAACACGTACCAACCGACTCAAGAACAACTTCTTCCCTGCTGCCGTCAGACTTTTGAATGGACCTACCTTGCATTAAGTTGATCTTTCTCTACACCCTAGCTATGACTGTAACACTACATTCTGCACTCTCTCGTTTCCTTCTCTATGAATGGTATGCTTTGTCCGTAAAGTGCGCAAGAAACAATACTTTTCACTGTATACTAATACATGAGACAATAATAAATCAAATCATGTCAAAATCAAATCACCCAGGCCCAACCCCCTACCCGTAACACCGCACATTTAAAATGGCCAATCCACCTAACCTGCACATTTTGGAACAGTGAGGGGCAATCTATCATGGCCAATCCACTTAACCTGCCTATCTTTGGACTGTGGGAGGAGACTGGAGCATCCGGAGGAAACCCACGCAGATACGGAGAGAATCATAGAATCCCTACAGTGCTGAAAGAGGCTATTCGGCCCGTCGAGTCTGCACTGACTCTCTGACAGAGCATCTTACCCAGGCCTAATCCCTGTAACCCCAAGTATTTACCCCACTAACCCCCCCTAACCGACACATCTGTGGACACTGGACACTAACCAGCCCGTCTTTCGGACTGTGGAAGGAAACCGGAGGACCCGGAGGAAACCCATGCGGACACGGGGAGAATGTGCAGAATCCGCACAGTCACCTAAGGCTAGACTCGAACCTGGTGCTGTGAGGCAGCAATGCTAACCACTGTGCCACTGTCCCCGGTGTGTTTATCTAGCTTCCCTTCAAATGCATCTGCAAGTTGTCCAGGTGATAACAAGTTCTACATTCTTACCATTCTCTGAGCAAAGTGGCTTTTCCTGAGTTTCTCACCGGATTTATCAGGGACTGTCTTCTAGTTATAGCCCCTCATCCTGGACTCCCCACCAGTGGAAAGATTTTCTCTGTGTCTAACCAATCAAATCCCCTTCATAAGTTTAAAGACTTCTCTCAGACCGCCTCCCTCATCCTCCTCTTTTCTCGACTGTTCAGCCTTGCCTGATAATTGCACCTCCTCAGTTTTTATATTGTCCATGTGAACCTGATTAAAGGTTTTTGGCCCCGGAATGTTAACTGTTTCTCTCTCCACAGCTGCTGCCAGACCAGCTGAGGATTTCCAGCCCTTTCTGTTTCTGATCTCAGATATCCAGCATCAGCAGGTTTTTTTGGTATTAGCGTCCAATTCTGACACTGTTTGGCAGTGCGCAAAATCAGCCGACTGGATTTCAGCAAAGCCAACCTCAATTTCCATTCTTAATTATTATACAATGAACAACAGAGATGGAGTAAATAATGATGTAAAGTTATAATGCTTCCTCCAAGTCATAGAATCCCTACAGTACAGAAGGACGCCATTTGGCCCATCAAGTCTGCATTGACTACTATCCCACTCAGGCCCTATTCCCATAACCCCACACACATTTACCCTGCTAAACCCCCTGACGCTAAGGGGCAATTTAGCATGGCCAATCCACCTAACCCACACATCTTTGGACTGTGGGAGGAAACCGGAGCACCCGGAGGAAACCCACGCAGACACGGGGAGAACGTGCAAACTCCACACAGACAGTGACCCAAGCCGGGAATCGAACCCGGGTCCCTGGATCTGTGAGGGAGCAGTGCTATCTACTGTGCCACCATGCCCACCCATGTCATTAAACTTACTGCCAATTCTCTTACTCAAAGTGTGAAAAGTATCAAAGAAGAGGAAAAGCATCATAGAATCCCTACAGTGCAGAAGGAGGCCATTCAGCCCATTGAGTCTGCACTGACTCTCCAGGCTCTCCCCCCCCCTTTCTATCCCCGTAACCCCACGCACTTTACCATGACTTATCCACCTAATTTGCACATCTTCGGATACTATGGGGCAATTTAGCATGGCCATCTTTGGACTGTGGGAGGAAACCAGAGCACCTGGAGGAAACCCACACAGACACGGGGAGAAGATGCAGATCCCACACAGACAGTGACCCGAGGTCGGAATTGAACCCCGGTCCCTGGATCTGTGAGGGGGCAATGCTAACAACTGTGCCACCGTGCCGCCCCAAAAAGAGATAATCAAAATCTGGGGAAATTACAAGATAATTGACCTAACCAGAAATGACCAGTAAGTATTGTTATGGTTCAATCAGAAACTCCATCGTGTTTTATGGAACCCGCCTGGATCATAAGTTTTGCATCTTGAATTTGGCAAGGGTAAGTATGAGATGTTTCACTTCAGGTATGATTCAAATGACCCATTTGGGAGCTTTTATCAAAAAAAATTATTTAAGAATATAGTTAACATGTATAGAAAGAAAATAAGCAATAACTTTTATCGATTACAAACAAGAACAAAACAACCACGATAATGTATAACCCTAACAAATATATCTAAGAAATTCCAATCACACCAAAACCTTCCATAGACAAAACCCTTTAAATAAGTTCAACACAGCAAAGTCTAATGCTCACGTGGTACTGGAATTGAATCCTTTGGTCGGAGAATTGAAAGCTCTCAGTCTTGTAAGTTCTGGTAGTCCTCTCATCACACCCAGAACAGTTTGAAGTCAGAATAGCTTCCCAGAACCCCAGGTAGACTCTGGTCAATTCACCAACAGCAGATTTTCTACCCCAGGAAGGCTTTCAGATAACCCGCAGAATTTCCAAAACCAGGGAGAGAGAGACTTCTCCTCAGCTTGCTGTCCCTTCTAAAACTAAAACTCAAAACTTGCAGACAAACAGCAAATGAAAGAATGCCTATCACCTGACCTGCCAACCAGTTTTTCTCCTGATGATGCAGTCATTAATATTCCAGTTAAAAATAAACAAACCCCCGTTTAAGCAGCAATAAAAAGACTCCTCCGGACAAACCGGCGCCATATTGAGAAAACAACTGGAGCCAAAAAGGCCCTCTTAAACTGCAGAAAACACGATTTAGAAAAAAAGTCTCTTAAAGTTGCACTGACATCACAGTATAAAAGAAATAGAAGCAGGAGGTGACTGGATGGTCCAATCATGGCTGCTCTTGGTCTTCAATCCATTCTCCCGCCTGCTCCCCAGATCCCTTAATCCCAAATATCTGTCTATCCCAGCCTTAAATATATTCAGTGATGATGCACTCACAATCCTCTGGGGTTCTGAAGATTCACAACCCTTTGAGTGAAAGCATTTCACCTCATCTCAGTCCTAAATGATTGGTCCCTTATCCTGAAGTCTGTGTCCCCGTGTTCTAGACACCCGAGTATGGGAAACAACCTCTCAGTATCTACCCTGTCAAGCCTCTTCAGAATCTTGAATGTTTCAATGAGATCACCTCTCATTCTTCTAAACTCCAGAGAATAGCGACACAATTTACATAGCCTCTCATCATAGGACAACTTTCTCATCCCAGGGACCATCACTGTACCCCCTCTGGTGTAAGTATATCCTTCCTTAAATATGAAGACCAATTATTCCAAGTGTGGTTCCACCAAAACCCTGCACAACTGCAGTAAGACTATGTTATTCTTGTTCCCCAATCCCCCTTGTAATAAATGCCACTTGCTTCCTCATTTCTCACTGTACCTGCACACTCTCTTTGTGTTTCTTGCACTTGTTCACACAGGACTGTCTAAACATTAACATTTCATTCCTTCTAAAAAATATTTTACTTTTCTGTCCTTATGGCCAAAGTGAATAACCTCACAGTCACACTTCACCACATTACTCTCCATCTGCCATTGTATTACCCACTTACTTAATCTGTCTATATCTCTTTGTAAGCTCTTGGTTTCCTCCTCACAACTTGCATTCCCACATAACTTTGTATCATTAACAAACTGAGACATTTTACTATCTCTTCACCGAAGTCATAGTCGTCAACGTGTGAGGTCATCCATTTTGGTGGGAATAACAGTAAAATGGACTATTATTTAAATGGTAAAAAATTGCAGCATGCTGCTGTGCAGAGGGACCTGGGAGTCCTTGTGCAGGAATCTCAAGGAATTGGTTTGCGGATGCAGCAGGTAATTAAGAAGGCAAATGGAATTTTGTCCTTCATTGCTAGAGGGATGGAGTTTAAAAACAGCGAGGTTATGTTGCAGCTGTATAAGGTGTTGGTGAGGCCACACCTGGAGTACTGTGTACAGTTTGGCCTCCTTACTTGAGAAATGATATACTGGCATTGGAGGGGGTGCAGAGGAGATTCACTAGGTTGATTCCAGAGTTGAGAGGGTTGGCTTTTGAGGAGAGACTGAATAGACTGGGGCTATACTCATTGGAATTCAGAAGAATGAGGGGAGATCTTATAGAAACATATAAGATTATGAAGGGAATAGATAAGGTAGAAGCAGGGAAGTTGTTTCCACTGGCGGGTGAAACTAGAACTAGGGGGCATAGCCTCAAAATAAGGGGAAGCAGATTTAGGACTGAGTTGAGGAGGAACTTCTTCACACAAAGGGTTATGAATCTGTGGAATTCCCTGCCCAGTGAAGCAGTTGAGGCTACCTCATCGAATGTTTTTAAGGCGAGGATAGATACATTTTTGAACAGTAAAGGAATTAAGGGTTATGGTGAGTGGGCGGGTAAGTGGAGCTGAGTCCACAAAAAGATCAGCCATGATCTTATTGAATGACGGAGCAGACTCGAGGGGCCAGATGGCCTACTCCTGCTCCTAGTTCTTATGTTCTTATGTCACAGCATGCAAACTTGAAAATATTCCATTTATCTCTACCTCCCGTCAGTTAACCAATCTTTTATCAATGTATCACCCTCAACTCTGTGAACCCTTATCTTTCATTTGCTATCTTATCGAGTGTCTTTTGGAAATCCAACTATACCACGGCCAAAATTTTCTGATGTTATACACTACCAGCGAAGACA
The DNA here is from genome assembly GCF_964213995.1 of Mustelus asterias. Lineage (NCBI taxonomy): Eukaryota > Metazoa > Chordata > Chondrichthyes > Carcharhiniformes > Triakidae > Mustelus > Mustelus asterias. Next base: position 8,017,472 of record NC_135806.1, read on the forward strand.
GAGAATCTGGCGCTCAGCCAAATTTCTGTTACTGCAGCGGGACTGGAAAATCCCAGCCGCGGGCGAGGTCGGAGAATTCCAGCCTATATCTATTGTTCCCCTTTTAATCTACCCTACTAGTAACGTCCTGAAAAACTCTGATAAATTTGTGAAACAGGATTTCCATTTCGTAAAACCATTTTAATATAGCATGTTTTCCTAAATGCATCGCTAAGACCTCTTTAATTTTTAAAAATTCATTCATGGGACATGGGCATCGCTGGCTGGCCAGCATTTATTGCCCATCCCTAGTAAAAATGTAATACAGCATGAAAGCTGACACATTAACAGTCATTTTAAGGGGCGTCTGGACAAATACGTGAATTGAATGGGAATAGAGGGATATGGTCCCCGGAAGGGTAGGGGGTTTTAGTTCAGTGGGGCAGCATGGACGGTGCAGGCTTGGAGGGCCGAAGGGCCTGTCCTTGTGCTATAATTTTCTTTGTTCTTTTATCTCAATCTTGAGATTTGATACAACCAAGAAATCCCCAATAGCATGTTTGTTACAGTATATATTGTTTGAATGTTTTACAATTGCCAGTAGGGATGCAGACTGACACTTTTCCTCTGTATTATGTCCTTGATGCCTCATGATTTTAAAACATGAGAAATAGCAACAATGTTGTGGGCTAATCATACAATAAACCACAATTAGAAATCCAAAATATAAATTATGTATTTCTGATAGGGATTCATGATGCCTAAGCTTCAACTCAGCGAGACAGGTTTGCAATAGCAACAACAATTTATACTTGTTGATAAAAGAGTGCTGATGGGTTGGCAAGTGGACTCTGATTGGTAGAGCCATTGCCATGGAGAATGCAGTGTTTAAGAATTGGGCAACACTTGCTCAACAATCCTGATTGCGCTAAGAGTTTCACTGAATAAGATTATCAGTCAGCCTCACAGTATGGTTCACTTTTGTATGGTCAAAGCCACATATATTCACATAAGGGGTTCTGTCCTTTGCAGACAGAGGGAGCATGTCCACGCCTGGGGGGAGTTGGGGCAGCCATTCCCTGCTTCATTCCCATGGCAATTCCTTGACCAATCAGAGTTGACCTGCCTGGTTTGAATTCGAAGGATAGCTTGACAGTTAACTGTTCCCTGCTGCATTCTCCGTGGCAACATCTCCACCAATCAGATTCTGTCAAGTGTATGATGGAAAGTTTAGACAACATGGCCGGAACTCTCCCACCTTGCTCGTCACGGAATCAGCGAGGGTGAGGGTCCGATAATGGAAATCTCCATTGACCTTGGGTGGGAATTTCCAGTCTCGCCCGAGCAAGGCCGTAAAGTCCCACCCAATGTCTCTTTTTCTCAGCAAACTCCAGTTCTGTCTTACGCAACGGCCGTTTATAAATTAAATTGTACAATGTCAATACGGAGGTCTTGTGGCGCAGTGGGTAGCGTCCCTGCCTCTGAGCCAGAGGCTCCAAGTTCAAATCTCACCCCAGGACTTGAGGGCCAAGGAACGCGGTCTGAGAGGTTGAGTATCAACATGCAAATCCTTCCAACATGCCAATGAGAGTAAGAGTGGGGGAGATTACTGGCCGGCGTGTAATGGAAAGAAAGTTGGAGCTCCTACCATCACTATCCATAGGCCGCAGGCTACAACATGCATGTGTAAGTGCACATTGCCACTGCACCTTGGACTCCCTGAGTGAATTGTATTACATCGCTACCACAATGTGGGTGTAGAAACAGAGAGAGCTGGGGGTGTACGTTTGTAAGTCTGAAGGTGGCAGGACAAGTTGAGAAGGATGTTAAAAGGGCATTCCGAATCCGAGGCTTTATAAATAGGAAATTAATGTACAAAAGCAAGAAAGCTATACTAAACCTTTAACCGGGTGCCACGCTTTTCAAAGGATGTCAAAGCCCTAGAGAGGATTGGGAAGAGATTTACAAGGATGGTACTGGGGATAACAGATTTCAGTTTTGCAGAAGGGTGAGAGAAATTGTAGATGTTCTGCTCAGAGCAGAGATGATTCAGGAGATATTTGGAATACAGAAAGAGGGGCGGGCTATTTTCACACCTCGAGGTAGTCCTGTCATTCTTTGAGAGCATGACTAATCTGTGACCTAACACTGTTTCTTCAGTTTTGCCCCATATCCCTAAATACCTTTGCATGAGAAAAATCCATCAAACTCAGATTGAAAATTGACACCTGGTCCAGCATCAACTGCCTCTTGCGGAGAGTTCCGGAATTGTGTATGGAGGTGATTCCAAATCTCGATCCTAAAAGGTCTGACCTCGATTTCCCCAACCAGCCGGGATCGCTTCTCCCTGGCTGATCCTCTTGGAAACTTTGATCAAATCACCCCCTTCGCTTTCTGAATCCCAGGAAATGCAAACTGTATCATCGCTCCTTGTAATTTAACCCGTGAGGGCCCCGTGTCTATCTGGTAAACCTGCACTTGCACTCTCTTTCCAAGGCAATTCTTAGAATCCCTACAGTGCAGAAGGAGGCCAGTCGGCCCATCTAGTCTGCACCGACCACAATCCCACCCAGGCCCTATTCCCATAACCCCTCATATTTACCCTGCTAATCCCGCAGAGACTAGGGTTAATTTAGCATGGCCAATCAACCTAACCCATACATCTTTGGACTGTGGGGGAGGAAACTGGGGCACCCGGAGGAAACCCATGCAGACACAGGGAGAACGTGCCAACTCTGCACAGACAGTGACCCGAGACCGGAATTGAACCAGGGTCCCTGGCGCTGTGAGGCAGCAGTGCTAACCACTGTGCCACCGTGCCACCCAAAGGCGTGGTGCCCAGAGCTGCTCTCCGTAGCCTAGCTGTGGTCTAACTAGGGTTCTGTGTGGCTGAAGAATGACTCGTCTCATTCAAGTCATGAAAGAGTTTTTGATACTGCTTCCAGTGCTAGAAGTGTCAGTAACCAAATTTAAGGGAATTGGCAAAAGAACCAGAGATAGCAAGAAGAAAATAAAAGAAAAAACATGTAGCCAGCTGTTATGATCGAGAATGTAGCTGCCCATAAGAATCCCTAAAGTACAGAAGGAGGCGATTCGGCCCATCGAGTCAGCACTGACTCTCCGACAGCATACTTACCCAGGCCCACTCCCTGCCCTATACCCGTAACCCAATACATTTATCCCGCTAATCATAGAATCCCGACAGTGCAGAAGGAGACCATTTGGCCCATCGAGCCTGCACCGACAACAATCCCACCCCAGGCACTATCCCCATAACCCCAAGTAATCCCTGTTAGTCCCCCTCACACTAAGAAAAAATTTAGCATGGCCAATCCACCTTAGTGGAAGCAAGATGGAATGGTAACTTAATGAAAGGAGTGGAATGAATACTTGAAGGGGAGAAAATGGGAAGGTTAATGGATTAAGGGCAGGGAGCTGGGGCTAATTGTACATCTCTTTCAGAGAGACAGCACAACTATGAGGGAATGAATAGACTCCTCCTGCCTTCTGTTCTGTATTATTCCATGGTCAACAATCCTCCAATCTGCTGGCAAACTCTGGCAAATTGCCCTGACAACTTCTTTGGAAAACTGTTCAGCTAACAGCCCCTTTCCCCTTGCTGAGGGAGAAGGGTTTGCGACCAAAGATATGGAAGAATCACAGCACACATCTTGAACTGTAAAATTGCCCTGGGTGTCTTCATTGACAATTTTGTTCCGAAGTTTCAAGTTGTCCTGTTAAGAAACAAACGGGGGCTATAATTGATATTCTCCCAGAGTAATCGCTAACATCTGAAAAGATTTAGCAACTCCCCCAGTCCTGACGGACAAATCCCATTGATTTGAGCTTGTGCATGGCGGGGGAACCTCCAATCATGCAACAAGATGCTTCCTTCAGTTAATCCGTGTCCGGCCTGAGAACTGTGATTCCTCAGCTCTCAATGTAATGATCAACTTTGTTTCTCTGTAAGACCTACAAATTTTCAAAAGTGATTTCGGAATGTCTGGAAAGGGAAAGTGCAAATGATATTTTTACCTCAGAGAAGAAAGAAAGGAAGAGAGAGAGAGGCACAGCATGGACAAGGGTCTCGCCCACATTTGATTTATAAGCAACAACAACTTACATTTAGATAGCACCTTTACCATGATAAAACACCCCTAGGCGAGTAACAAAACAAAATTTGACACATAGGCCGGAACGTTAGCGCCCCGCCCGCCACAGGAATCGGAGCAGGCGAAGGCGGAACGTGGAAAGGTCCATTGACCTCGGGCAGGAGTTTACGGTTTCAGGATGAGTGAGGCCATAAAATCCCGCCCATAAAGTGACATTTGGGCTGATGTTCAAAGGGGTAGACTGTAAGACGTAGGAGCAGAACTAGGCCACTCGGCCCGTCGAACCTGCTCTGTCATTCAATGAGGTCATGACTGATCTGATGTGATAACCCTCAACTCCACTTTCCCCCCTTAACCCTCGATTCCCTTACTGATTAAAAATATGTCTATCTCAGCCTTGAACATACTTAATGACCTAGCCTCTGCGGTAAGGAATTCCACAGATTCACTCCCCTCTGAGAGAGGAACTTCCTCCTCATCTCTGTCTTAAATGGCTGACCCCCTGACTCTGAGATTATGCCCTCTGGCCCTAGGCTCTCCCACAAGGGGAAACAACCTCTCAGCATCTACTTTGTCAAGACCCCTGAGAATCCGATATGTCTCAATAAGATCGTCTCTCATTCTTCTAAACTTCAATGAGTACAACCATCTTAACCTCTCCTCCTAAGAAAATCCCTCCATACCCGGGATCAACCTTGTGAACCTTCTCTGAACTGCCTCCATTGCCAGTATATCTTTCCTGAAATAAGGTGACCAAAACGGTTCACAGAATTCCAGGAGTGTTCTAACAGTGCCTTGTATTGTGTTAACAAGACTTCCCTATTTTTACACTCCATTCCCTTTGAAATAAAGGTAGTTTACAGGACTGTCTTAAAAGAAGGCAGAAAGATAGAGAGTTGCAGAGTTGTAAGGAGGGAATTTCAGAGCTTAGGCCTAGGGAATGTCTTCATTTCCATAAATCCCCCTGAAGGAAGTTAAATTCTTTCGGAAGCCAGATTTTTCTCACTAAATTAAATGTATACAACTGAAAATAATTTTCCAATGTCAAATCATTAAAAAATTACATTTTTCACACAAATTCAACTAAACTTGTCTATGACGTTGTTGTCTGTGCTTTTTTACATTCTTTCATTGACATTTATGCTTGGAAAGCTTTGACAAAGGGTCGTCCGGACTCGAAACGTCAGCTCTTTTCTCTCGTTACAGATGCTGCCAGACCTGCTGAGATTTTCCAGCGATTTCTCTTTTGGTTTCAGATTCCAGCATCCACAGCAATTTGCTTTGATCGGTGGTCTGAATGGCCTCCTTCTGCACTGCAGGGATTCTATGATATGATACAGTTTGAGTGTGTACTGTGACTGAACGTTCAAGCGTGTATCATTACCATTCCCATGTCAGCAGTGTATAATAACTCTTAATTCTGAGTTTATTTTTCTGAATGACTTCAAAACCAGCTCAAGGATGAACCTTATGGCCTTCCTGACGCGCGTTTTGGCACGGAAACCATTTTCAATGGCCTATTTTTCCACTTGCCGCAGAGAGGGGGACCGATTGAGGGAAGCAGATGAAGGAAATTGTAGGGACTGTTCAAACATCCAAAATTGATGGGCAAGGAGAGACCAACTGGTCCATCAAGCCTGCCCCACACCGTGGCAGCTCGCATACCATGATTAAACATTTCTTCCCTTCCCTCCACTGTTAACCATATATTAACTGTGTGCAGGTAGTGGGCAGTCACTTGAGCCTCCCATAAATAGACATAGACTAAAACAGTGCCTAATGGGCCAGGAGATGTATGCCTGTAATGCATAACGCTGTAAATAAATATAAAAGTGTGTAAACATTAGCTCCAATTTTAAAGTTTATTTATTAGTCACAAGTAAGGCTTACATTAACGCTGCAATGAAACTGTGAAATTCCCCTAGTCGCCACACTCCGGTGCCTTTTCGGGTCAATGTACCTAACCAGCGCGTCTTTCAGAATGTGGGAGGAAACTGGAGCACCCGGAGGAAACCCACACAGACACGGGGAGAACGTGCAAACTCCACACAGACAGTGACCCAAGCTGGGAATCAAACCCGGGTCCCTGGCGCTGTGAAGTAGCATTGCTAACCACTGTGCTACCGTGCCACTCCACATCAACTGGCTTTCTGGAATAGGACATCCATCCCTCACCCAACACTCTCTCCTACAACCCTCCCCCTCCTGCTACCCAGCCACATAATCATCTGGGAGATTATGGAAAATCTCCATAATGGAAAAAATACTTTAGGAAGTTTCTCTGCACTTCCTCGAGTGACGGGAACCAGTCCAGAGTATCGCATGGACAAAGCCTTATCCGAAAAGACACTGAACTCAAAGCAAAATACTGCAGATTCTTTAATTTGAAATAAAAACAGAAAATGCTGGAAAACTTCAGCATTGAGTTTCCTGGTTAAAGGGGCTTGAAATATTAACTCTGTTTCTCTCTCTCCACAGCTGCTGTCAGTCCTACTGAGCTCTCTCTGTTTGAATTTCATGAAGATGCTTACCTTCTACACAGTGCGATCCCAGTCAGAGAATGATTTAACTCCGTCCTAAAGGCCTGCAGGGAGTCAGCAGTCAGTGCATTGTGTTCCAGAGCCTCACCACTCACTGGGAGAAGAATAGCCACCTGACATCCAGTCTATTCCAAGTCAGACATGGTTTAAACTGATGTTTTTTTTATTTTTTTTTATACTTTTCCAATTCAATCAAATCAAATCCAATTCAGAGTCTCAACAAGTTGAGACATCCCCGATCCAGGCCGACAAGACAGGGCGAGCGACCAAACCACCCTGTCCTGGGCCTGATCCACATGAGCCAAGCTGATTGGGGAAGGGGGAGGTTCCTCCTCCAAGACTTGGGCTCATTTGCATCTTAGCCAAAAGGCCGAGATGCCGCTTTTAAAAATTGCTTCATATGAAACATATGAAGCTTCAGCGTAACCGAATGACCTCAACCAAGTGCAGCATCCTCTCCATACTACACTTGATCTTAGCCAAAAGGCCGAGAAGCGATTTAAACTGATGTTACTTGATCAACTCCAACCTGTTAAACTGAGCTAATTTATCAGTGGGTATGCGACCCAGCCCTTTAACTACTTGCTAGGCCTTATCAGATCAGGTCTAAATGTACTCTCCCGAGATGGCGGTGTGACACATCCCTTCTAGATATAGATAGATCTGCTAGCCACAATGAACATGGGCAATGAAGATAAGGAACTGCTCTTTTGGACCACATTGAGACATTTATTTACAAGGGCGCATTGAGAAGGATGACCTTTATTTAGCTGCTTTGCTCACAGATGAAGGAAACGCTTTTTATTTTCCAGGATCCATTCAGAAAATGCAAGTCTGTCTTTTTTTCCCAAGCTGGCACCGGAGCGAGGCGACTTCTTGCAAGCTGTGTCCAGCATACCTTCTAATTCTATCTTTTACTCTCGTAACATTCTAACTCTTTTAAACTCTCGAACAATGTTCTAATTCGACCTGACCGCTTCCCTGCCGTCAGACTTTTGAATGGACCTACCTCGCACCAAGTTGATCTTTCTCTACACCCTAGCTATGACTGTAACACTACACTCTGCACTCTCTCCTTTCCTTCTCTATGAACGGTATGCTTTGTCTGCAGAGCGCACAAGAAACAATACTTTTCACTGTATGTTAATACATGTGACAATAATAAGTCAAATCAAAGACTGTCACTGGGCTGCATTCTTTCCCAAGTTGAAGCTCATCAACTCAGTAGACTTGCATCAACCCAACTTAGAAAGATGGAGAGCAGGAAACATTCCATTTCTCACTATTAACTCAACAGAATTTGGATGCAGGAGCAAACTGGAGAGATAATATAAATCACAGAATCCCTACAGTGCAGAAGGAGGCCATTCGGCCCACTGAGTCTGCACCGACCACAATCCCACCCAGGCGCTCAGCCAAATCTCCGTTCATGGCAGCGGGACTGGAGAATCCCGCCGGTGTGAACAGCTGGAAAATTCTGGCCATTCTTTCACAGGATGTTGGCAACACTGACAAGGGCAACATTTGTTGCCCATCTCTAATTGCCTTTGAACTCGGTCATTCAAGATGATAGTTAGGAGTCAACACGGTTGTGGGTCTGCAGTCATAGATACATAGAAATTAGAAGCAGGCGTAGGCCATTCGGCCCTTCGAGCCTGCTCCACCATTTATCTTGATCAGGGCTGATCATCAAATTCAATAGCCTGATTCCCCCCTTGCCCCCATATCCCTTGATCCTTTTGGCCCCAAGAGCTATATCTAATTCCTTCTTGAAATCACACAATGTTTTGGCCTCAACTACTTTCTGTGGTAGTGAATTTCACGCATTCACCACCCTCTGGGTGAAGAAATTTCTCCTCAACTCAGTTCCAAAAGGTTTACCCCTTATCCTCAAACTATGACTCCTAGTTCTGGACTCCCCCACCATGGGGAACATTCTTTCAGAATCTACCCTGTCTAGGGTAGATGTGAGGCCACATTTGGAATATTGTATGCAGTTCTGGTCACCTCACTATAAGAAGGATGTGGAAGCGCTGGAAAGAGTGCAGAGGAGATTTACCAGGATGCTGCCTGGTTTGGAGGGTAGGTCTTATGAGGAAAGGTTGAGGGAGCTAGGGCTGTTCTCTCTGGAGCGGAGGAGGCTGAGGGGAGACTTAATAGAGGTTTATAAAATGATGAAGGGGATAGATAGAGTGAACGTTCAAAGACTATTTCCTCGGGTGGATGGAGCTATTACAAGGGGGCATAACTATAGGGTTCGTGGTGGGAGATATAGGAAGGATATCAGAGGTAGGTTCTTTACGCAGAGAGTGGTTGGGGTGTGGAATGGACTGCCTGCAGTGATAGTGGAGTCAGACACTTTGGGAACATTTAAGCGGTTATTGGATAGGCACATGGAGCACACCAGGATGATAGGGAGTGGGATAGCTTGATCTTGGTTTCAGATAAAGCTCGGCACAACATCGTGGGCCGAAGGGCCTGTTCTGTGCTGTACTGTTCTATGTTTCTATGTATGTCTAATCCTGTTTGAATTTTATGGGAGGGAGGTGGGATCAGGATATTGAATTCGATGATCAGCCATGATCAAAATGAATGGCAGAGCAGGCTTGAAGGGCTTCCCACCTTCCTGCTTCTAGTTTCTATGTTTCTATATTTAATTGTTTGGCTGGAGTTGGGGGGGGGGGTGTGGGAAGGGGGTGGTGGGAGGGGGTGGGAGAGCATTTAATTGGTCCATCGTTTCCAAAGGTATTCAAGAGAAAATGGATGGATTCTGCCGTCGTGCCAAGAGTCCCTTGCCCGGAGTTTGCGCGACCGAAGCATTGGGATCTCGGAGCCAGTTCCGCCGCGGAAATGTCGATTCTTCCAGATTGCCAGACAATCTCCTCAGTAGCGAGTCAGCAGAGACTAGCAACACTGCGTGCGTAATCATATTTCCAGGAAAGGTTGCCAACGTGGAACAAAGCAGAACTTAAATTGTGACCTTGTGTTCAGTTGCACTATCTTGCACTTCATTACATTTTTGAACATTTGTGTTCCTGTTGTGGCTATCAAACCTTTGATAGGTTTATGAATTCCTCGCTTGATCACAGTAACAAAACCCCCCCCCCCCCGCAACGTGAGGTCGATTTATAGCAAATTTGGTGTCGTCTGTCAGTTGTGAGCTGATTGGTGTGCATTACTCACGGGCGAGTTATGTCAGAGGTTTTCTTCAATTTCACACTGAGGCCATCCAGAAAATATCATCATAAATCACCCCAACATTAGGGTTACAGGAGAGCAATGCCTCATTCTTTGGACTTGTAAGGATGCCAGGTAAGATTTTTTTTAGATTTACCATGGCCAGGGCTATTCGGGCAGTCCAAGGCGGGGGGGGGGGGGGGGGGGGGGGTGGCAGGGGGAGGGGGACCCTACACCTGGGCTGCGGGGGTGGTCATTGTCACTGGAGGCTGAATTTGTGGGCCGTGGAGTGGTCATTGTGGGAAGCCCCTCGCAGGAAGCTGCTGGGAGGTCACCACAGTCTTGCCACGTGGCGAAATCCTGTCCTGAGGTGGGTAAAATGTTGGTAAAGTGTGGCCATGTATTGGCCACTTAAATTGGTTTAACTGGCTCCAGTCAGCACGGTGCCACAACACTGGCATGCCCTCTGCTGTTCCATCTCAACTCCACTTTCTTTCCCTCTCTCCAGAGTGGTCGAGAATTCCAAAGATTCACAGCCCTCCGAATAATCCGAAAAATGTACTGGTTAGGGTGCATTGGCCATGCTAAATTCTCCCTCAGTGTAACCGAACAGGCACCAGAGTGTGGCAATTAGGGGATTTTCACAGTAACTTCATTGCAGTGTTAATGTAAGCCTACTTGTGACACTAATAAATAAACTTGAAATCCCCAAACTCCACACTATGCTGCTGAGTGACAGTGATTGTACGGCTGTTGGCACCTCTATCTTTTGCAGGGTTTTTCACTTGGGCGCACTGTAGGGTCCGAGGTAAAAGTCATGCAACGTAGATGCTGGCTCTTTCGCACCTCCAACAGCAATTCACACTTGGGTACGGCGCCTTGAACCTAGGAAAGTGTCCACTCCACTCTCACGGTCCGCTGGAGATGGTGTGTGTGTTTACTTCACCTCTCTTCCGAAAGTGTTCACTCCATTTTGCGATCCCTACGATCAGGCAGTTTCGAAACTGGCGAGTTCAGAGCACATCACACAACCAATCAACACTTGCAGACAGCATTGACTAACTGGACCCTATTCCCACTTCTGGTAATGGCCCTTAAGTGGGCAGCAATTGGCAGTGTAAGGGCCTCAATTGGTGTGAGGGTGGACAGGCTGCCCTAGGTCTTACCCAACCCATGTAGGACTGTGTACAGATCGGAGTAGACTGGCAGGCAGGCCATCCAGTGAATGTGAGGGCCCCTCCCACCCACACGCCCTGGCCTGTAAACCTCTGAAAGACTGGATTAGTTGTAAGTATTCGCATTCCAACCATTATTCATGTAAATTGAGTCTGTGTCTTATAAGTTCTGTTTGTGAACAGAATTCCCACTCACCTGAAGAAGGGGCTCAGAGCCTCGAAAGCTTGTGTGGCTTTTGCTACCAAATAAACCTGTTGGACTTTAACCTGGTGTTGTTAAACTTCTTACTGTAAACCCACCAGAGTAAGAAAGTTGCATTTAGATAGCACCTTTCACAACCACTGAATGTCCCAAAGCTATGCACTTTGGAAGTATAGTCACTGCCGTAAAGCAGGAAAATGCGGCTGTGTATTTTGTACACAGCAAGCTCCCACAAATAATGTGAGCTCGATTATTTTCGGGTGACTTTTGAGGCATAAATGTTGGGCAGGACAAGAGGGGAGAATGTCCCCTGATCTTCAGAATAATGTAAGAGTTTTAACAACACCAGGTTAAAGTCCAACAGGTTTATTTGGTAGCAAATGCCACCAAATAAACCTGTTGGACTTTAACCTGGTGTTGTTAAAACTCTTACTGTATTTACCCCAGTCCAACACCGGCATCTCCACTTCAGAATAATGGCCAAGGGATCTTTTGGTCCATCCTTGGTAAAGTGACACTAAAACCTCGTGCATTCTTAAGGGGAAGGGAACCTCTCAGTAAATTGCAACACTCTGTGTGATCTGATCAGGTCACGCAATTGTTTCAGCAAATGGCTGGGAAAGATTTGAAAACATTATCTGATTTTAATCCAGTTGGAGACCCTCGAGCTGTTTGCTCTGTCCCTTTGTTATACTAAGGTGTGTTGACACTTGAAAGTCTTTGTAAACCGATACCAGCGCGTTGTTCCAATCTTTTCACTAATCACCTCAAAGTGTCAGGGGAAGCTAATAAGTCAGGGCATGACATAAAAGCTTCTCATTCATTTGTGCCAATCCCTGGCCATGCAGGTTGCTCAGCCTTTTGGCTAAGATCAAGTGTAGTTTTGGCATCCTGCACTTGGTTGAAATCATGAGGTTACACTGAGGCTTCATTTGAAGCAATTTTTTAAAGCGGCATCTAGGCCTTTTGGCTAAGATGCAAATTAGATCGAGCCTTGGAGAAGGTGTAATGCCTGCTCCAATCAGCTTGGATCATGTAGATCAAGCCCAAGACAGGAAGTGGGATGCCTGTCTTGTCAGCTTGGATCGGGAATGTCTCACTTGCTGAGACTTTGAATTGGACTTTGGTTGTATTCAGTTGGATATAAACAAAAAAAAATCAATGAAAATGTTAACTTTGGCTGCACTGACCAATGTTTTTCAGTAGATATGGCCACCCCCTCCACCCCCCACCCCCCCCCCCCCGTCCGCCCCCCCCCACTCCCCCCCACCCCCACCCCCACCCCCCCGCCCCCCGCCGCCGCCCCACGCTGTTTATTCATTGGAATTCAGATGAATGAGGGGAGATCTTATCGAAACATATAAAATTATGAAGGGAATAGAAAAGATAGAAGCAGGGAGGTTTGTTCCACTGGCGGGTGAAACTAGAACGACTGGCCATGGCCTCAAAATAAGGGGGAGCAGATTTAGGGCTGAGTCGAGGAGCCCTGATGTGGAGATGCCGGAGTTGGACTGGGGTGGGGCACAGTAAGAAGTCTCACAACACCAGGCTAAAGCCCAACAGGTTTATTTGGAATCACGAGCTTTCGGAGCTCCACCCCTTCGGGTGGAGTCCACCTGATGAAGGAGCAGCGCCCCAAAAGTTCGTGATTCCAGATAAACCTGTTGGACTTTAACCTGGTGTCGTGAGACTTCTTACTGAGTTGAGGAGGAACTTCTTCACCCAAAGGGTTGTGGATCTGCGGAATTCCTTGTCCAGTGAAGCAGTTTAGGCTCTCTCATTGAATGTTTTTAAGGCAAGGATAGATAAATTTTTGAACAGTAAAGGAATTAAGGGTTATGGTGAGTGGGCGGGTAAGTGGAGATGAGTCCACGAAAATATCTTATTGAATGGTGGAGCAGGCTCCAGGGGCCAGATGGCCTACTCCTGCTCCTAGTTCTTATGTTCTTATATTATATTCAAGGTTGCGTTGCCAATCCAAAGACCGAGATAACAGCAAGGAATATTTTCTCATTATATCAGTCCCTGACCAACACAGTGTAGCAACTACCCCACAGGGCCCGATTTGCACTGGCAGTTTCCTAACACCTCTTCAGAAACACCCTGTAGATCTCATCATGCCACCAGCAACCTCAGACACAATTGCACTTTTCACGTCACAATTTCACCTTTCCGTTGCAAATCCAAAGACCAAGAGAAGAGTTAGGATTATATCTTGCAGGTTTAGAAGCAGTTCCCCTGCAATGTTTCAGCAGCAAATCAGGCCAGATTTGTAGACGGTTGCATTTTCAATATACATTTGACAACTCAGGGCGTCCCAGGACCAGTGGAAGTTTTTATTACTACTTTCACAGGGTGTGGACATCGCTGGCTGGACCAGAATTTGTTGGCCACCCGTAATTACCTTTGAGAAGGTGATGGTGAACCAACTTCCTGAACCGCTGCAGTCCATGCAAGACCATAAGATATAGAAGCAGGATTAGGCCATTTGGCCCATTGAAACTGCTCCGCCATTCAATCATGCCTGATAGGTTTCTCAACCCCATGCTGTCAGGGAGGGAGCTACAGGATTTTGACCCAGCAACAGTGAAGGGATGGCGATATATTCCCAAGTCAGGATGGTGAGTGGCTTGGAGGGGAACTTGCAGGTGGTGGTGTTCCCATGTGTCCCTTGTCCTTCGAGGTGGTAGAGATTGTGGGTTTGGAAGATGCTGTTGAATGAGACTTGATGAGTTGCTGCGGTGCATCCTGCTGCTGCTGTGCGTTGGTGGTGGAGGAAGTGGATGTTTGTGGGTGTGGTGCCAATCAAGTGGGCTGCTTTGTTCTGTATGGTGTCGAGCTTCTTGAGTGTTGTTGGAGCTGCACTCATCCAGAGAATTGGAGAGTATTCCATCACACTCGGTTGGGTAATCTCGCCCTTGTTAAAAAGTTAAAAGCTATGTTTATTTATTAGTGTCACAAGTAAGGCTTACATTAACACCGCAATGAAGTCACTGTGAAAATCCCCTAGTCGCCACACTCCGGTGCCTGTTCGGGTACACTGAGGGAGAATCTATCATGGCCAATGCACCTAACCAGCACGTCTTTCAGACTGTGGGAGGAAACCGGAGCACCTGGAGGAAATCCACGCAGGCACGGGGAGAATGTGCAGACTCCACACAGACACTGACCCAAGCCAGGAATTGAACCCAGATCCCTGGTGCTGTGAGGCGGCAGTGCTAACCACTGTGCCACCGTGCTGCCCCCAACTGCCTTGGATTGGACTTCTCATGGGTGATGGTTTCACCACACTCTCTATGTACCATATGCAGGCACTCCAACAGATCCTCACAGAGGCAAACTGATCCTCACATATTTTAATGGTGCGTACGTTACCTGGCTGCAGCAGCAATTTACATTGCTCATGCAAAAAGGCCTTACAAATCCAGCTCCAGATTCTTTGCACGAAGAGGATGAGTGAACAACACTTGTTTCTAGTCTAGTTCATCAGGGCCTTTTCTTTCCTGCTCCCCATTGCAGTTATACACGAGGGACCATTCCTCACAGTCTGACCTTCTTGCACACTTCTAATCACTCCACCGTTGGCAGCCATACCATCAGGTTTTATTTCCCTTCACTCTTTCATGTGGACTTCACTGACAAGTCCAGCATTTGTTACCCATCTCTAATTGCCCTTAAACTGAGTGGCTCGCTAGGGCATTTCAAGGGGCAGTTAAGAATCAACCAAATTGCTGTGGATCAGGAGACACATGTAGGCCCGACCAGGTAAGGACGGCAGATTTGCTGGTGGGTGTGTCCAGAACCAGAGGTCACAGTCTGAGGATTCGGGGTAGACCATTTAGGACGGAGGTGAGGAGATATTTCTTCACCCAAAGAGTGATGAGCCTGTGGAATTCATTACCACAGGAAGTAGTTGATGCCAAAACATTGAATGTATTCAAGAGGCAGCTGGATATAGCACTTGGGGCGAATGGGATCAAAGGTTATGGGGAGAAAGCAGGATTAGCCTATTGAGTTGGATGATCAGCCATGATCGTGATGAATGGCGGAGCAGGCTCGAAGGGCCAAATGGCCTCCTCCTGCTCCTATCTTCTATGTTTCTATGTTCCTATTTCCTTCCCTAAAGGACATTAGGGAACCAATTGGGTCAATTGATAATAGTTTCATGATCACCTGCCATGGTGGGATTTGAACTTATGTCCCATTAGCCTGGGCCTCTGGGTTACTAGTCCAGTGACAATACTGTGCCACTGTCTCCCCGTAAGATTGGAGAGAGCTGCCTGGGTTTGAAGTTCTAGAATTTCCTCCCTAAACCCCTCCTCCTCTCTAAAGCTCCTCCGTTAAGATTCTCCTTCAAGCCCACTGTGGTGGACTTCAGTTGTGCCTTTGTCCTGCCTGGACCACCGTTGTGTGTTTGTTATGCCTGGACACATCCCCTGCCAGCTCGGCTCCTCCCCTTGTCACCTAGTATAACGGTGGCTGTCTCCTCCCCCTTGTTCAGTCCGGGTCGGTTACCTGTTGGGATGTGCTCCTGATTCTGTTATGAATAATAGCCTACAGTTGTATTGGCACACAAGTAGTCTTTTGCCTAATTAATAGCGCATCACCCACTTCTTTGACCAAACGTTTGGTCGTCTCTCACAATATCTTTGCATAGCTTGGTGTCAAAATTTGCTTCCTGGTCACTCCCAAGTGCCTTAGGAGAGTTACTTTGTTAAATGGTGACATATTGTTTCATGTTGTTGGGGTCAGAGTGCATTGTCTGGAAAGAGTGGTGGAAACAGATTCACCAGGGAATTGGCTACATGTTTCATAGAATCATAGAATGCCTACAGTGCAGAAGGAGGCCATTTGGCCCATCGAGTCTGCACCGACCACAATCCCATCCAGCCCCTAACCTCATAGTCCCACCTATTTACCCTGCTAATCCCCCTGACACGAGTGTCAATTTAGCATGGCCAATCAACCTACCCCACACATCTTTGGACTGTGGGAGGAAACCAGAGCACCCGGAGGAAACCTACGCAGACACGGGGAGAACGTGCAAACGCCACACAGACAGTGACTCAAGCCGGGAATCGAACCCAGGATCCTGGCGCTGTGAGGCAGCAGTGCTAACCACTGTGCCACCGTGACACCCCTTTGAAAAGGAATCCCATCAATGCTCCTTAGGAAGCACCTTCTAGGCCCACAATCACTGCCATCTAGAAGGACAAGGGCAGCACACATGTGGGAACACCACCACCTGCAAATTCCCCTCTAAGTCACTCACCGTCTTGACTTGGAAATACATCAGCCGTTCCTTCACTGTCGCTGGGTCGAAATCCTGGCACTTCCTCCCTAACCACACTGTGGATATACCTACACCACATGGACTGCAGCGGTTCAAGGAGACAGCTCACCACCACCTTCTCAAAGGCAATTAGGGATGGGCAATAAATGCTGGTCTAGCCAACTATGCCCACATTCCATCAATGAATAAAAGATAATTGTAGATCTATGGGAAAGGGGGAGGTGGAAGTGGAACTCTTTGGTAACTCCTCCAGAGAGAGACACGGACACAAGGGGACAAATTGTTTCCTTTCTGTGCTCTCGGATTCTGTTCTTTAGCCTCTGAATTCTTTGATAAAGAAATGTAATACTTTCCTTTTCATTCCAATGAGGAAATATGCCAGTTCACCACTTGCAAATGATTGCCTCAGTGAAGTGAGCTATTCACGACCGATGGAATTAAATACAACATTGAGTGACACAGAAATGTCATGTCACTGGGATACCACAGAAATATGGGACTTGTTAAAAATGTATGTTTCTGTGATCTGAATTAACTTTGGTTGTTATTTAATCGTATACGTCTATGTTTTTATCTTTGCATCATTCATTGAGCTAAAAACCAAGGACTAAATTCTAAGCTTTTTCTGGTCCAAACCACTCAGGAAGCTCAGGGAAGGAGGATTAAGGTTAGGGTTCAGAGAGAGGGCATTAAACCCTAATGTGTGAACTATCTGTTCTCTGTGCAATTAATGCTATGTAGACTTCCGTGCCAACAATGTCAAAGTTTTATTCCAAAGGTGATGCCAAAAATCTCCAAAATCCCTACAACTTGCTTTGATATAGTACGTTTAATGCAGGGAAATGCCCCCGAGACACTTCACAGAGGCAGAAAGAAAAACATAAAGAAACTACAAAAGGTCGTGAATGTAGCCCAATCCATCACGCAAACCAGCCTCCCATCCATTGACTCTGTCTACACTTCCTGCTGCCTCGGCAAAGCAGCCAGCATAATTAAGGACCCCACGCACTCCGGACATTCTCTTTTCCACATTCTTTCCTCGGGAAAAAGATACAAAAGTCTGAGGTCACGTACACAAGAACAGCTTCTTTCCTGCTGCCATCAGACCTTTGAATGGACCTGCCTTTCACTAAGTTGATTTTTCTCTACACCCTAGCTATGACTGTAACTCTACATTCTGCACTGTCTTCTTCCCTTCTCTATGAACGGTATGCTTTGTCTGTATAGCACGCAAGAAACAGTACTTTTCACTGTATGCAAATACATGTGACAATAATAAATTAAATCAAATCAAAATTACTTGCATTCACATAAAAGCCAAATACAGGAAATGCTGGAGATATTCAGTGGGTCGGGAGAGAGGGACGGAGTTAATGCTCCAGGTCTGTGACCTGATGTCAGGACTGAGGAGAGTTAGAAATGTAACAAGTTTTGAGCAAATTTCTGCTCCCCACACTGTCACCCCACCCCTCCCTCCCAGGATGGGGTTTGGTCCCCGTTGTCCTCACCTTTCACCCACCAGCCTCTGTAATTCAATAGAGCATCATCCACCATTCTCTCCATTTCCAGTGTGACGCCACTACCAAATACATCTACCAACATGGCATGGTGGCACAGCGGTTAGCACTGCTGCCTCACAGCGCCAGGGACCCGGGTTCAATTCCAACCTCGGGTCACTGTCTGTGTGGAGTTTGCATGTTCTCCCCATGTCTGCGTGGGTTTCCTCCGGGTGATCCGGTTTCCTCCCACACTCCAAAGATGTACGGGTTAGGATAGTTGAATCATAGAATCCATAGAATCCCTATAGTGCAGAAGGAGGCCATTTGGCCCATCGAGCCTGCACCAATGACAATCCCATCCAGGTCCTATCCCCGCAAACCCATGTATTTACCCTCCTAATCCCCCTGACACTAGGGCCAATTTATTTTGGCAATCAACCTAACCTGCACATCTTTGGAATGTGGGAGGAAACCGAAGCACCCGGAGGAAACCCACGCAGACACGGGGAGAATGTGCAAACTCCACACAGCTAGTGACCTGAGGCTGGAATTGAACCCGGGTCCCTGGCGTTGTGAGGCAGCAGTGCTAACCACTGTGCTGCCGTGCCACCCTTTTTTAAAGTCTGAGATCATGTACCAATCAACTCAAGCATTGGCCATGCTAAATTGCCCCTTATTGTCAGGGGGGCTAGCTAGGGTAAATGCATGGGGCTATGGTGATAGGGGCTGGATGGGATTGTGGTCGGTGCAGATTCGATGGGCTGAATGGCCTCCTTCTGCACTGTAGGGATTCTATGATCTTCCCCTGCCCAGCCCTATCAGCATTCCGAAGGGACTGTCCCCTTTCCGACACTCTGGTCCACTCCTCGGCCACTCTTCCCTTTCCTACGGCACCTTTCCATGCGAGCATGGGAAAGGCAACACTTACCCTTTTACCTACTGCCTTCTCACCATTCAAGTCTCCAAACAATCCTTCCAGGTGAAGCAGCGATTTACTCTTACTCTTCTCAATGTATCCGCTGCTCACAATCATAGAAATCATAGAAATCATAGAAACCCTACAGTGCAGAAGGAGGCCATTCGGCCCATCGAGTCTGCACCGACCACAATCCCACCCAGGCCCTACCTCCACATATTTACCCGCTAATCCCTCTAACCTACACATCCCAGGACTCTAAGGGGCAATTTTTAACCTGGCCAATCAACCTAACCCGCACATCTTTGGACTGTGGGAGGAAACCGGAGCACCCGGAGGAAACCCACGCAGACACGAGGAGAATGTGCAAACTCCACACAGACAGTGACCTGAGCCGGGAATCGAACCCGGGACCCTGGAGCTGTGAAGCAGCAGTGCTAACCACTGTGCTACCGTGCCGCCCACTGTGCTACAATGCGGCCTCCCCTACACTGGGGGAGGTAAACACAGACTGGGTGACCGCTTAGCGGGAAACCTCCATTCAGTTTGTTATCCTGACCCCAAGCTTCTAGTCCATTCTCCAGCTTTCTTCCACTCTGACCTTTCTGTCCTCGGTCTGCTTCATCTTCCAATGAAGCTCGAGGAACAGAACCTCGCCTTTTGATTCGTCACTCTGCAGCCTTCTGGATGTTGACATGTCCAAGCCCCACACGGGATACCCCACCCTTGACTATTCAACCCCCTGGGCATTCAGAACCATCCCTCCCCCCCAGGATCTCCAGCCACCCATGAGACTGCGCCACACTGAGCCCCACGCGACTCCCCAATCTAACACCCGACTCTAAATTCCCTGCCTGCCTTGACCCAGACCCCACCCCCGAGAGGACTCTGACCAACATCCCCCCTAGAGAAGACCTGGACCAATCTTGATGGCTGCATGAGTGGACCTGACCACCCGCGAGAGCAACGCGACCAACCCACCCCCACTGGACACCTCCGGACCCACAATGTATTTACCCGGACACATTGCTCCCTCTCCTCGCTTCTCCCCTTCACTGAGCCCTTTAAACCCAGCTGCTATCCAGCAGTCAGTGCAGTGGCCTCCCTGAGTTCACTGGAGTCGTTCTGCACCGTCGGGAACTCTCTCACTGCCGGCTCTAAGCAGCTCCAGCCACTGGAAGCTTCACCAGAGCAAAGCTGAAGCATATGGGTGCCTGCCATGCTGGATTTGGCCAATGATCCTGGTTAAATTGCCATAGTGAATCAATTGATTCTTCCACAATGCTGGAGGTTTGAAGCCAAAGGATAATTTTGAACATTGCCTGAGAAGCGTTCCTATTGGAGAAGTTGAATCCAATCTCGTAAAATCCTTTGCATTCAACTTTCAAAATTCCATGTTACATCGTCCAGGGATTTGGGAATAATGCCCTTATTTTTAGTGAATTGAGTGAGATGGGAGGTGTGATTTTCACGTACTCTCTCCATGCTCTCACCATTGTAAATATCAGTGTGTGAGAGTGATTAGAATAGATTAACAGGTTGTATTTATCCCGCCTGTTTCCTGACCTCAGGGTGTCCCAGAGTATTTTTCAGCCGATGGAATAGTGTCGTTGTAATGTAGCAGGAACTGTTTGTAGCGATTCGGAGGCAGCTTGGTGGGAGTGGGGGGGGGGAGTTGGGGTGGAGGGGGAGGTTGGGGGGAGAGGCGGCGGGGCGGGGGGAGGCAGGAGGCACGGGGGTTGGGGAGACGAGGGTGGGTGTAAGGGGAATAGTTGATGATGATGTTGTGCCCCCAGCCCATTCATGAACCTCCTCCCCTTTCTCCCAAAGGCAGCGTCCTCATCATCATCATCCCCACACTGTGACATCATCACCCCCACACTGTGACATCATCACCCCCACACTGTGACATCATCACCCCCACACTGTGACATCATCACCCCCACACTGTGGCATCATCACCCCCACACAGTGACATCATCACCCCCCACACGGTGACATCATCACACACTGTGACATCATCAGCCCCACACTGTGACATCGTCACCCCACACCGTGACATCATCATCCCCACAGGTGACATCATCACCCCACATTTTGACATCATCACACATTGTGACATCATGACACATTGTGACATCATCACCCCATGCTGTGACATCATCACACCCCACGTGACATCATCACCCAGAGACCCTCTCTCACAGACAATGCTCAGGATGGAGGCGGAGCAAACAGGTTCCTCCACCTTTTCTTGCAGCCATCTTGTTTGATCCTCCTTGAAGGTTTTCACTGCAGTAGGACAGTGACATTCCAGTAAAAGCTGCCAATGCACGAATCTGCCCTCTTCCTCCTCCACCCACACACTATCCCTCAGGACCGAGGACGACTTGCTTGCGCTCGGGTTCAATGGGTTCTGAGATGGTTGAGGAGTCCACTGTGTGATCAGCAGATTCTGCCACAAGTGGGGCAGGTGGTGTTTGAAGGGTTGGGGGAATGGTTTGTTTGGAGGTTTGTGCGTTCGCTCCGTCACCTCAACATCTCTGCACTCTCCTGACAAGGCCTCTCCATGTGTTTGGTGCTTTTCCGAATGAAGCGGCCCATTTTGGTCAATCACAAGATAGGGACTCCCATGAGTCAGTGGGATGTTTGACCTCCTCGGGGAAACTTGGAGAACATCCCTAAAGTGTTTCCATTCATTGCCCTCTGGGAGTCTCCTGCCACTAACCCACAGACAGCGTCCAACTAATTGCCTTCCAGAAAACTGACCCAGAAGATGCACTGTTCTAAGGAATGGGACCATAAGGGCGGCACAGTAGCACAGTGGTTAGCACTGCTGCTTCACAGCTCCAGGGTCCCGGGTTCGATTCCCGGCTCGGGTCACTGTCTGTGTGGAGTTTGCACATTCTCCTCGTGTTTGCGTGGGTTTCCTCCGGGTGCTCCGGTTTCCTCCCACAGTCCAAAGATGTGCGGGTTAGGTTGATTGGCCAGGTTAAAATTGCCCCTGAGATGCGTAGGTTAGAGGGATTAGCGGGTAAAATATGTGGGGGTAGGGCCTGGGTGGGATTGTGGTCGGTGCAGACTCGATGGGCCGAATGGCCTCCTTCTGCACTGCAGGGTTTCTATGATTTCTATGATTTCTATGATAAATAGACAAAAATATTCTATGCCCGGAAAATTTAGCAGTCACTGCTGCCAAATACCAAGCACGGCAGCCAATCTGTGCACAGCAAGATCCCGGGAATAGCAATGTGATTATGGCCAGCTAATATGTATTAGCGATGTTGATTGAAGGCTACAACTGCCCTCCCTTCTTCAGACAGCACCGTGGGGTCTTCCATGTTCACCCAAGGGGGCTGAAATGTTCTCAGTTCAACATTCCATTCAGAAGCCGGTGCCCCATTCACGATGCAGCACTGCCTTACTGCGCTGGGAAAGTCAGCCTAGACTTTGTACTCAAACCCCTGAGAAGGACGTTAACCCCACAGAGCGAGGATCCCTGTCACCAGCACAAACCATCTTCCTTTTCATAAGCAGCTCCTCAGTAATATTGCCCTGTTGTAACGAAAAGTCATTGAAGTAATAACTCAATAATAAGCAAGAAACTACAAAGGGTCGTGACTGTAGCCCAGTCCATCACACAAACCAGCCTCCCATCCACTGACTCTGTCTACACTTCCCGCTGCCTCGGCAAAGCAGCCAGCACAATTAACGACCCCATGCACCCCGGACATTCTCTCTTCCACCTTCTTCCGTCGGGAAAAAGATACAAAGGTCTGAGGTCACGTACCAACCGACTCAAGAACAGCTTCTTCCCTGCTGCCGTCAGACTTTTGAATGGACCTACCTTGCATTAAGCTGATCTTTCTCTACACCCTAGCTATGACTGTAACACTACATTCTGCACTCTCACGTTTCCTTCTCTATGAACGGTATGCTTTGTCTGTATTGCGCGCAAGAAACAATATTTTTCACTGTATGCTAATACATGTGACAATAATAAATCAAATCAAATAACTCTGTCCTCCTCTTCTCTGGAATCTGTCTAGCCTGCCAAGTATTTCTAATGTTCTCTTTCTAATTTCAGGACAGCAGCAGTGCCCGAATTTTGCCTTTTACTTTGGGTTGCCAGTCAAGCCACATTTGACAGCGAGAATATAATGTCCGTGTATTTAAGTGAGACGCTCAGACCCAGTGTTGATATGTGGGCATCTTTCCACCAGAATTCGCGTACCTTGGACAAGTAATGACTTTCATTTATATAGCATCATTCGCCAGTCACCCCCTTCAGCCCCACAGATCTCTGCGATATTGACGGTTATCTAATTCTTGCTTCCTGAACATCCCTGATTTTAACTGGGCAGCATAGTGGCACAGTGGCTAGCACTGCTGCCTCACAGCATTTGGGACCCGAGTTCGATTCCTGGCTTGGGTCACGGTCTGTGTGGAGTTTGCACGTTCTCCCCGTATCTGCGTGGGTTTCCTCCGGCTGCTCCGGTTTCCTCCCACACTCCAAAGACGTGCAGGTTAGGTTCATTGGCCATGCTAAATTGCCCCTTAGTGTCCCGGGATGGGTAGATTTGCGGGGTAAATATGTGGGGTTGTGGGGGTAGGGCCTGGGTGGGATTGTGGGTGGTGCAGACTCGATGGGCCGAATGGCCTCCTTCTGCACTGTGGGGATTCTATGATTTTAACTGATCCTCTATTGGTGGTCATGCCTTCAGTCATCAGTATGTCCTAGGCACTGGAATACTCTCCCTGCGCCTTTCTGCCTCTCTTCCTCACTTTCCTCCTGCTAGCTACTCCTTAAAAGCATAAAATCCCTACAGTACAGAGAGAGGCCATTCGGCCCATTGAGTGCGTATCGACTCTCCAAAAGAGCATCCCACCCAGGCCCTCCCCTCCATCCAACCCCATAGTCCTGCACATTTACCATGGCTAATCCACCCAGGCCCTATCCCTATAACCTCACGTGTTTACTCTGCTAATCTCCCTAACACTAATGGGAAGATTACCATGACCAATCCACCTTTGGAGTGTGGGAGGAAACCAGAGCACCCGGAGGAAATCTACAGAAACATGGGGAGAATGTGCAGACTCCACACAGATAGTCATCCAAGGCCAAAATCGAACCCAGGTCCCTGGCACTGTGAGGCAGTAGTGCTAACCACTGTGCCACCGTGCCACCTTAATGTTTTGACCAGGCTTTTAGTCATCTGCCCTCATACTTCCCTATGTGGTTCGGTGTCTTTCTTTGAGTGCTCGCTCCTATGAAAGGGCATTTTATTAAGTTAAAGATGCAATATCATAGAACCCCTACAGTGCAGAAGGAGACCATTCGGCCCATCAAATCTGCACCGACCACAATCCCACCCAGGCCCTATCCATGCATTTACCCTAGCTGGTCCCCCTGACACTAAGGGGCAATTTAGCACGGCCAATCCACCTAACCCGCACATCTTTGGAGTGTGGGAGGAAACCGGAGCACCCGGAGGAAACCCACGCAGACACGGGGAGAACGTGGAAACTAGATAGATAGAGAGCGACCTGAGGCTGCAATTGGACTGGAATCAGGGCTAAGGATGCCAGGTCTCTGATGCCTCCGGAAAGAATATTAACTGCAACCCTCGGCTTTTCAGGACCACAGATGTTTCCAAGCCAAAATGTTAATGAAAGAATGTAAAAAAAAGCACAGACAACACAGCATTATAGAACCCGACTAAGGTGCTGACCACTGAGCCACCATGCTGCCCATGCAATTTAAGTGTCATTTGGTGTTATTTTAAGTCTCTTCTGCACTAGAGTAATAAATTAGCCTTTGCTCTAAATTGAAGTATGGCAATGAACTTTAAGCATTCGGCGGGTTTTACCGCAAAGCCCTGTGTCAAGAAGAACAAAGAGTCCCATCTACACCTTCTAAAAATACTAATGCTTTTTCTGGCCCTGCCAGAAAGCATTAAAGTGAGGCTGCACCTGATAATCTGATGAGATAAGTTTCAGATCAAAGCATCCTCTGTAGCATTTGCAGAACCGAATACAAACAAAGCAAGTGATGAAATCCTTTATTCCAAATGTTCCGAGCGTTATTTGGAGCTTGTGCGCGAGTACAGCTCTCCACATCAGGAACTAATTTCCTCCCTTTTCTTTAATGTGTCCCTGCGATGGGTATTAATACTTGATTTACGATGGCAGTTTGATGCCAGCTGATTGCTTTTACAATCCCAGTTTGTACTGTTCAGTTTTACAGAATGTCCATCTTTTAGGGCCAGGGTGAGTCGTGGTGGATGGACATCCAGTCATTGCGTTCGCAAAATGGCAGCTTCGAGTGACTCTTGCTTCCCATGGCGGGTTTTTTTGTAATCTGCTTGAGGAAGTAATAAGTAATAAGAGATAAAGAATTATGTGCAGTCGGGTAACATTAAACACAGATGTGATTTTGGCATGTGGTCACCTCTTTGTCCAAGCCCTCAGTCATCGACCCGGAACTGTGGCTCAATATCGGACTTCATTTGATCACCGCCTCGAGGAGCAGCCTGGGATATTTGACTATGTGGAAGGCGCTGCTTTTGAGGTTGGGCACATTTTTCACTGCATGGGGGCAGCCCCGAGGGGTGTGCTGAGTTACATCGAGGAGATAAGTGGCAGGATTGAGGGACGGCACGGTGGCACAGTGGCTAGCACTGCTGCCTCACAGCTCCTGGGACCTGGCTTGGGTCACTGTCTTTGCGGAGTCTGCACGTTCTCCCCATGTCTGCGTGGTTTTCCTCTGGGTGCTCTGGCTTCCTCCCACAGTCCAAAGACTGTGGGGGTTAAGTGCATTGGCCATGCTAAATTGCCTCTCAGTGTACCGGAATGCATAGGTTAGAGGGATTAGCGGGGCCAATATGTAGGGATAGGGCCTGGGTGGGATTGTTGTCGGTGCAGACTCGAATGGCCTCTTTCTGCACTGTAGGGATTCTATGATTGATGAATCATACAGACAGGGAGGAGGCCATTCAGCCCCTCAAACCTCTTCTGCCATTCAATGGGATCACAGCTGACCCATATCCTAACTATCCTGTGGTTCTTGTACCTTTACTACTCTTGGCTAGTACAAATTTATCGAGCTTACAGTTAAAATGATTCATTGAGATAATATCTAATGTTTTTAGTGTTGTGGGCAATAATTTCCACACTTCGTCACCCTTTGTTTTACCTTCTTTCCTAACGGCCAGTGTCCGATTTTAAGCTGATGTCACCTAGTCCTCAATTCCCTTCTACCAGCTCAGAAGGCTCCTATCCGTTATGTATGTTGGGGCATAGCCCCTTTAAGGGAATGGGTCATGTGACTGGGTATGTGGGGTGAGCTGGCTGGAAGCCGCCCTGAGTGGGCAGTCAACGTTTGGAGTGCGGAGTGAGTAGACTGAATAAAGATCCATGTTCCCTGAGGGCTGGCTGTGGAGTAGATCTTGAGGAGAGACACCTCAGCATCAGGAGATCAAACACTATCAGTTCCATTCCATGGGGCGGCACGGTGGCGCAGTGGTTAGCACTGCTGCCTCACAGCACCAGGGACCCAGGTTCAATTCCAGCCTCGGGTCATTATCTGTGCAGAGTTTACACGTTCTCCCCATGTCTGCATGGGTTTCCTCCAGGTGCTCCGGTTTCCTCTCACAGTCCAAAGATGTGCGAATTGGATGTATTGGCAGAGCTAAATTGACCCTAGTGTCAGGGGGGCTAGCTAGAGTAAATGCATGGGGTTATGGGGATAGGGCCTAGGTGGGATTGTGGTCAGTGCACTCGATGGGCCGAATGGCCTCCTTCTGCACTGTCGGGATTCTATGATTCAATGATTCAAAATCTTACAAACCCCATCCCTTAACCCTCTATATCAGTGCAATACAAGTCTAGTTTATGTAATCTCTTTGTGTAATCTAACCCCAGATACCTGGTGTCACTCTGGTGAATCTATGTACACTACTCTCCTTCCAAGACCTATATATCATTTCCAAGATGTTGTGCCACAGCTGTATACTGTGTGTACTCCAGATGTGGTCTAACCAGGGCTTTCAATAGTCATTGCTCTGTATTTCTCATGGTCTTGAACATTCAGCTGCCAAGGCCCTAAGACCCGGAATTTCCTCCCTGAACCTTTCAGCCTCTCTCCTCTAAGATACTCCTTAAGACTGACCTTTTTGACCAAAAGTGCAGTCAAGATCTTATTATGTACCACCAACGCCTTTACTTTCTCAGGAGGCGAAGGAAATTTGGCATGTCAGCTACAACTCTCACCAATTTTTACAGATGCATCATAGAAAGCATCTTTTCCAGATGTAGCGCAGCTTGGTATGGCTCCTGCTCTGCCCAAGACCGCAAGAAATTACAAAGGGTCGTGAACGAAGCCCAGTCCATCACGCAAACCAGCCTCCCATCCATTGACTCCATCAACACTTCTCACTGCCCCGGAAAAGCAGCCAGCATAATCAAGGACCCCACGCACCCCAGACATATTCTCTTCCACCTTCTTCCATTTGGAAAAAGATACAAAAGTCTGAGGTCACGTACCAACCGATTGCCTGCTGTCATCAGACTTTTGAATGGACCTACCTTATATTAAGTTGATCTTTCTCTACACCCTAGCTATGACTCTAACACTACATTCTCCACTCTTTCCCTTCCTTCTCTATGTACGGTATGCTTTGTCTGTATAGTGCGCAAGAAACAATACTTTTCACTGTATACTAATACATGTGACAATAATAAATCAAATCAAGTCAAATCAAATGTAACTCAGTGTCAAATTTTATCTGAAAACACACCTTAAGAACATTTCTCCACGTTAAAGGCACTTTATAAATTCAAGTTG
Organism: Mustelus asterias; assembly: GCF_964213995.1. NCBI lineage: Eukaryota > Metazoa > Chordata > Chondrichthyes > Carcharhiniformes > Triakidae > Mustelus > Mustelus asterias. Next base: position 8,045,210 of record NC_135806.1, read on the forward strand.
TCCTTGTCAGAGATAACGACGGGATCACCACGATAACCACAGGGGCAGCACGGTGGCACAGTGGTTAGCACTGCTGCCTCACAGCACCAGGGACCCGGGTTCGATTCCCAGACGGGGTCACTGTCTGTGTGGAGTTTGCACATTCTCCCCGTGTCTGCGTGGGTTTCCTCCGGGTGCTCCGGTTTCCTCCTACAGTCCAAAGATGTGCGGGCTAGGTGGATTGGCCAGGCTAAATTGCCCCTTAAGTGTCAGGGGGACTAGCTAGGGTAAATGCATAGGGTGATGGGGGTAGGGCCTGGGTAGGATTGTGGTCGGTGCAGTCTCGATGGGCCGAATGGCTTCCTTCTGTACTGTAGGATCCTATGATTCTATGATAACGCAGAGAGATCAATTGCAAATTGCCACATTCCAATGGGCCGACTGCGCTTTGCAGCGTCTATGTAAAGCAGGTTTGTAATAGGTTTAGTTTCGATGTTAGGAGTGTGGTTTGCTTGACACAAGTACTATTTATTTCTGTCACAAGACTGTCATTGGCAAGAATTCTCTTGCAACCCACCCAAAAATCTGGAAATCATCAATGGGAGAAATTCAGGAAAGCACTTCAAATAAAGGCGCCTCCTCGGAAACGGAGGAGAAATGACGCAAGGCAAACATATTTCTATTTTGTTAACACACTTAAGTCCTTGTCGTGTGGCTGGATCCAGATCCATTAATGCCAGCTGCCAAACATCCTGGCCCGAATTCTCTGGTCTCGCACGCCCTGCCACCGCGAGAACGGAGAATTTGGCGCTCAACCAGAACTCCATTCACGGCAGCGGAACTGGAGAATCCCAGCCGTGGACAAGGTCAGAGAACTGAGAACCATTTCTGAGCGATTTCAGAAACCAAAATGATACTCAATGGAGGATATATACCGGAGTTTAACCGCCTCACCCGCCCAAGGCTTGTAAGATCCCACCCGAGGCCAACAGAGAATGCCGTTCTGTGAGCCTCGCCCGCCTCAATTCTGGGGCTGGCGAGGTGGTGAAATTCTGACCATAATGTCCATGTATTGGAATGAGATGCTCAGACCCAGTGTTGATATTTGGCAATCTTTTTACTGGAATTAATGTACCTTGGACAAAAGAAGGATTTGCATTTATATAGCACCATTCACAGCCTCAGGACACCCCAGATGCTTCGCAACCAGTGAAATAAAGAAAGTCTTGCATTTGTATAGCACCTGTCATGGCCACTAGATATCTCAAAGTGCCTCACAGCCAATGAGATACTTAATGAAGTGTGCCGTAATATGGAATAAGAAAGATTTCCAAAGATTAAGATTTAATTAAGGTTCAAAAGACCAGCACTGGCAAAGAGAGGTCAAATGGTAAAGATCATCAAGAAGTTTGCAGATGACACCAAGATTGGTGGCATAGTGGACAGTGAAGAAAGTTATCTCGGATTGCAACGGGATCTTGATCAACTGGACCAGTGGGCTGACGAATGGCAGATGGAGTTTAATTTAGACAAATGCGAGGTAATGCATTTTGGTAGATTGAACGAGGGCAGGACTTACTCAGTTAATGATAGGGCGTTGGGAAGAGTAACAGAACAAAGAGATCTTGGGGTACAAGTTCATAGCTCCTTGAAAGTGGACTCACAGGTGGACAGAGTGGTGAAGAAGGCATTCAGCTTGGTTTCATTGGTCAGAACATTCAATACAGGAGTTGGGACGTCTTGTTGAAGTTGTACAAGACATTGGAAAGGCCACACTTGGAATACTGTGTACAGTTCTGGTCACCCTATTACAGAAAGGATATTATCAAACTAGAAAGAGTGCCGAAGAGATTTACTAAGATGCTACTGGGACTTGATGGTTTGAGTTATAAGGACAGGCTGGATAGACTGGGACTTTTTTCACAGGAGCGTAGGAGGCTGAGGGGTGGTCTTATAGAGGTCTATAAAATAATGAGGGACATAGATCAGCTAGATAGTCAACATCTTTTCCCAAAGATAGGAGAGTCTAAAATTACAGGGTATAGGTTTAAGGTGAGAGGGGAGAGATACAAAAGGGTCCAGAGGAGCAATTTTTTCACACAGAGGGTGGTGTCTGGAACAATCTGCCAGAGATAGTAGTAGGGGCGGGTATAATTTTGTATTTTAAAAAGCATTTAGACAGTTACATGGGTACGATGGGTATAGAGGGATATGGGCCAAATGTGGCAATTGGGATTAGCTTCGGAGTTTTAAAAAAAAGGGCGGCATGGACAAGTTAGGCCAAAGGGCCTGCTTCCATGCTGAAAACCTCTATAACTCTATGAAATGTGAAAGGCCACATAGGAATGAACAAGAGATTGGCTTTCCCACTTCTGGAATGTTAGGAAAACAAGGATATATTGAATGCTGTTTGTTTCTAGGATAGTAAGAAGTCTCACAACACCAGGTTAAAGTCCATCAGGCTTATTTGGTAGCAAAAGCCACTAGCTTTCGCAGCGCGAGCTGCTCCTTCGTCAGGTGAGGTGCCACTCGCCTGACGAAGGGGCAGCGCTCCGAAAGCTAGTGGTTTTTGCTACCAAATAAACCTGTTGGACTTTAACCTGGTGTTGTGAGACTTCTGACTGTGTTTACCCCAGTCCAACGCCGGCATCTCCTCATCATGTTTCTAGGATTGAGAGGGGCTCATTTTCAATTCAGATACTTCTATAAATCTTAACAAATAGGGCAATAATGTTCTGATTGAAACCACGATTTTCCCCTAAGTGCATCGATAATTGTGCTTCGGTAACTTTGATTTTACCATTTGATTGAATACAAATATATATATATATATATTCAAACTAATTTCTGTGCACTTGATGCTATTTTGACTCATTTTGATTAAGAAACAAGAGCAGGAACAATAACATTCGAGCTTCATCCTGCCACTCTATCAGGTCTCATGGAATGTTGACTAGGCCTGTGTTTTTTAAAAATACAATCTGATCTAACCATGAAACCAGAAAAAACCTAATACTCTCTGACACAACCAACCAAAGCCGTGACAACTCTCACTTTTTTGAAGAAGTGACTAGAATGGTTGACGAGGGAAGGGCCGTGGATGTCGTCTATATGGACTTTAGTAAAGCGTTTGACAAAGTCCCTCATGGTAGGTTGGTGCAAAAGGTTGGATCTCATGGGATAAAGGGGGAGGTGGCTAGATGGGTGGAGAACTGGCTTGGTCACAGAAGACAGAGGGTGGTAGTGGAAGGGTCTTTTTCCGGCTGGATGCCTGTAACTAGTGGTGTTCCGCAGGGTTCTGTATTGGGACCTCTGCTGTTTGTGATTTATACAAACGATCTGGAAGAAGGTGTAACTGGGGTGATCAGTAACTTTGCTGGCGACACGAAAATGGCTGGACTTGCAGTTAGTGAGGAACATTGTCAGAGGCTACAGAAGGATATAGATAGGCTGGAAATTTGGGCAAAGAAATGGCAGATGGAGTTCAATCCAGATAAATGCGAAGTGATGCATTTTGGTAGAACTAACGTAGGGGGAAGCTATACGATAAATGGCAGAACCATCAAGGGTGTAGATACGCAGAGGGACCTGGGTGTGCAAGTCCACAGATCCTTGAAGGTGACGTCTCAGGTGGAGAAGGTAGTGAAGAAGGCATATGGCATGCTTGCCTTTATAGGACGGGGCATAGAGTATAAAAGTTGGGGTCTGATGTTGCAGTTGTATAGAACGTTGGTTCGGCCACATTTGGAATACTGCGTCCAGTTCTGGTCGCCACACTACCAGAAGGACGTGGAGGCTTTAGAGAGAGTGCAGAGGAGGTTTACCAGGATGTTGCCTGGTATGGAAGGGCTTAGTTATGAAGAGAGATTGGGTAAACTGGGGTTGTTCTCACTGGAAAGACGGAGGATGAGGGGTGACCTAATAGAGGTGTATTGATGCACTATCAACCGAGCCGAGACTAGTTGAGAGCAAGACAAACAGGCTTTTATTGGCAAGAACTTGGAGCCATCCCTGTCGGTGATCTGGTCTGAACTGAGAGCAAGGGGGAGGAGCCACCGCCTTTATACCCAGACCAGGGGGAGGAGACTTGAGCGGAACCGACAGGGATGTGCCACATATACAGGTACTGAGAAATACTAACTACGGTGGTTAACCACTACAGATAACAGATAACAGTGGTTTACCACATGTATAAAATTATGAAAGACATAGATAGGGTGAACGGTGGGAAGCTTTTTCCCAGATCGGTGGTGACGTTCACGAGGGGTCATAGGTTCAAGGTGAGGGGGGAGAGGTTTAACACGGATATCAGAAGGACGTATTTTACACAGAGGGTGATGGGGGCCTGGAATGCGCTGCCGGGCAAGGTGGTGGAGGCGGACACACTGGGAACGTTTAAGACTTATCTAGATAGCCACATGAATGGAGTGGGAATACAAAAGAATGGTCTAGTTTGGAGCAGGGAGCGGCGCGGGCTTGGAGGGCCGAAGGGCCTGTTCCTGTGCTGTATTGTTCTTTGTTCTTTGTTTATGTCCACACCATTGACACCTTTTGACGTGTTTATGGAAGTTGTCAGCAAACCCCTTGAAACCTTGATTGGGAAGTCACGATGGTAAATCACTGAGGTTAGTGTAACTTTTCACCTCCAGCCCTCCCGGAAGAAAGAGTTCAGATAATATGCACTAATCCTAAGATGTTAATAATACGCAGGGGATGCATGTTATGTATGAAGGAAGGGGTGTACTATAACAACATTTATGATTCATAAGCTACCAAAACACTGGACTGTGTTATTTCATTCAAAACCAGATCACGACAAATGGCGGAATGATCTGTCAGTGAAGAGAACTTCTGTGGCACAAGGCATGTTGTACTAACCAAGAGTTACTCATCAAATTGAGCATCATGGTTTTGCAACAAAGCGCCAAATTTAAACTTACCGGAGAGATTGGTGAGCAGAATAGCAAAAGAACTATCCGCCTTGTAAGCATCCCCCCCCCCCCCCCTCCCCCCCCCCCCCCCCCCCCCCCACCCCCACTGTGCACTTTTGCCTCTTGTCTCTTTATTCTTTATTGCTTCTCAACTTTCCTGCTTCCTTTGATCTGACAGACTGTTTGGGGCACCTCCCATCTCTTATCTGAATCCCTCACTGAATTAAGAGTCAAACTTTGGGCCAAGATGCACTTCCTTTGGGAAGAATTTAAGTGGAGGCCTTTTGCAGATGAAAAGGACGGGTGCTTCTTGTCATTCCAGCTCTTGAGGAGCAACCCTGGCTCGTTTGTTGATTTTGTTTACAATTCCTGAAGATTAATCACTAACAAAACCTTCAGCCCAATGTTCTGAAGCCTACATAGCTGTGTTGCGGAGAAGCTACTCGCAGTGTGCACTGTCAGGAGAACACCACTCTCTCTACTCTACAATATGCATTCTTTGATTTGATTTGACTTATTAATTTCACATGTATCGGGAAATAGTGAAAAGTATTGTTTCTTGCGCGCTATACAGATAAAGCATACCGTACATAGAGAAGGAAAGGAGAGAGTGCAGAATGTAGTGTTACAGTCATAGCTAGGGTGTAGAGAAAGATCAACTTAATGCAAGATAGGTCCATTCAGAAGTCTGATGGCAGCAGGGAAAAAGCTGTTCTTGAGTCGGTTGGTACGTGACCTCAGACTTTTGTATCTTTTTCCCGAAGGAAGAAGGTGGAAGAGAGAATGTCTGGGGTGAATGGGGTTCTTGATTATTCTGGCTGCTTTGCTGAGGCAGCGGGAAGTGTAGACAGAGTCAATGGATGGGAGGCTGGTTTGCGTGATGGACTGGGCTTCATTCACATCCCTTTTGTAGTTTCTTGCGGTTTTGGTTAGAGCAGGAGTCATACCAAGCTGTGATACATTCGGAAAGAATGCTTTGTATGGTGCATCTGTTAAAGTTGACATTCTGATATTATTGCTACCATTTTTGCAAGCTGTGCAATAAAAGCTGCTGAGAATTTTGGTTCATAGGATGAAGAAAGAAGGTACAAAGCAAGGCTTGCATTTCTATAGCACCCATGTCACATCCTCCAGATGTCCCAAAACACGTTACAACCAATGGCGAACTTTTGAAAGGTAACTATAGTCATGAATCATAGCGACAATTAATGTACAACTAGATCTCACAAACAGCAATGTGCGAATGAGCATTATTGTGCTTTAGTGTTGCTGATGGAGGGGTAAATATTAGAGTAGACACTGGGGGTACCTCCCTCTGCTTTTTCAAAATGGTGCCATGGGATCTTTCCATTCAACCGAAGGAAGAGATGGGGCCTGGACTTGATGGCTGGAATTTTACCGTCCCGCCCTCCACGGGAATCGGAGCGGGCGAGGGGCGGACCATGGAAAGATCCATTGACCTCGGGTGGGATTTTATGGTTTCGGGATGAGCAAGGTCATAAAATCCCACCCAATGTCTCATCTGAAATACAGTAGAAACTGTGGGGGAACAGATACTGAACATCCATCGTGGCTGCAGAGAAAGGTTTCTAACTAATGTACCACTGACTAACTGGTCAAATTATTTCATTGCTGTCTGTGGGATCTTGCTGTGCACAAATTGGCTGCTGTCTTTCCCACATTTGAACAGCGACTCCACTTGAGAAAAGTATTTCATTAACTGTAAGGCACTTTGGGACACCCCAAGGTTGCGAAAGATGCTAAAAAAAAAGTTCCGCTTCTTCCTTTAATAATTAACGCAAGACATTCCCAGTTTTATTCCCATTTCCTCTTTGGACGATTCCTCATGCCCAGTCACTCCAAAATTCCAAAGGGTACTTCGGTAAACAATGCCAGCAAGACAAATTGTCTTCCCATCCCACATCCACAAATATCCGCTTTCTGGCAGGTGACTTGGGATGGCTTTAGGAATTGGGACAGTTACATGGGTAGGATGGGTATGGAGGGAAATGGGCCAAATGCAGTCAATTGGGACCAGTATCAGTGGTTGAAAAAAAGGTGGCATGGACAAGTTGGGCCGAAGGGTCTGTTTCCATGCTGTAAACCTCGATGGCTTTATGACGGTAATTGGGGCTTATCCTACCCTGTCAGGCCTGACTTGCTGAGGGCAATTGCAATGTCCTCACCAGCGAATATTACACAGATCCAGATCCTGCCAAGTCTGTACACTTAGTTCGACAGTCCCTTCAAAAAGTAATGGCAAGCTCTCAAAACATTTTTGACTTAGGAGGCAGAGGATTCCGAGAGATGTTTCCTTCAGACCTACCGATCGTATCCACATCTCAGCATTAGTTTTATCTCAGAACCAGCCGCACAAGTTCTCAATCAGTTTTAAGGCCTTCAGTTGGGATGGAGTTCAGGATTCAATGTCTTCAATCATCAAGTTTGACACGTGAATGGTGGTGTCTTACACATCACTCAGGGAGTCCAAGCTACTGAGGCAACATTCACTTTTCCAAGCGTGTTAATATACATGCAAACATATGAATTCGGAGCAGGATAGGCCACTCAGCCCCTCGAGCCTGCTCCCCCATTCAATAAGATCATGGCTGATCTGATTGGAACTTGAACCCCACAATCCTGCCTACCCCCTATAACCTGTCACTCCCTTGTTACAGTAAGAAGTTTAACAACACCAGGTTAAAGTCCAACAGGTTTATTTGGTAGCAAAAGCCACACAAGCTTTCGGAGCTCCAAGCCCCTTCTTTTAAGGGGTTTACCAAAGTACCCTTTGGAATTTTGGAGTGACTGGGCATGAGGAATCGTCCAAAGAGGAAATGGGAATAAAACTGGGAATGTCTTGCGTTAATTATTAAAGGAAAAAGCGAAACATTTTTTTAAGCCTCTTTCGCAACCTTGGGGTGTCCCAAAGTGCCTTACAGTGAATGAAGGGGCTTGGAGCTCCGAAAGCTTGTGTGGCTTTTGCTACCAAATAAACCTGTTGGACTTTAACCTGGTGTTGTTAAACTTCTTACTGTGTTTACCCCAGTCCAACGCCGGCATCTCCACATCATGACTCCCTTGTTAATCAATGATCCATCTAGCTCTGCCTTACAAATATTCCAAGACTCCCACTGCCTTCTGAGGAACCGAGTTCCAGAGAATCAGCATCCTCTGAAAGGAAAGAAATTCTCCTCATCTCTGTCTTCAATGAATGACCTTTTATTTTTAAACAGTGACCCCTAGTTCACGGTTCTCCCACAAGAGGAAACGTGCACGCCACATCCTCAATACCTGTCAGGATCTTAAAGGTTTCAATCAAGTTGCCTCTTATTTCCCTAAACTCTGAACAAAGAACAAAGAAAATTACAGCACAGGAACAGGCCCTTTGGCCCTCCAAGCCTGCACCGAACATGCTGCCCGACTGAACTAAAATCCCCTATCCTTCTGGGGACCATTCCCTCTATTCCCTTCCTATTCATGTATTTGTCAAGACACCCCTTAAAAGTCACTATCATATCTGCTTCCACTACTCCCCTGGTAGCGAGTTCCAGGCACCCACCCACTCTCTGTGTAAAAAACGTGCCTCGTACATCTCCTTTAAACCTTGCCCCTCACACCTTAAACCTGTGTCCCCTAATAATTGACTCTTCCACCCTGGGAAAAAGCTTCTGACTATCCACTCTGTCCATGCCCCTCATAATCTTGTAGACTTCTATCAGGTCGCCTCTGGTGGATACAAAGCTAAACTCTCCAACCTTTCTTTGTAAGATAAGCCACCCATTCCTGGAATGAGCCTAGTGGACCTTCTCTGAGCTACTTCGAATGCATCTTTGTGATCTGTTGTAGTCTGGAGCTGTGGATAGTGGTGGTGGAGACTCCAATGTCCATCACTCAGCTGGCCAGAAATCTCTCCCACTCTTACTGCCTGTCATTGGAGTGTGTTGGAAGGATTTACAGGTTGATAATCAACCTGTTTGGGTATGTTAGATTTGATTTGATTTATTATTATCACATCTATTAACATACAGTGAAAATTATTGTTTCTTGCGTGCTATACAGATAAAACATACCGTTCATAGATGAGGAAAGGAGAGGGCGCAGAATGTAATGTCATAACTAGGGTGCAGAGAATGATCAACTTAATGCAAGGTAAGTCCATTCAATAAATGAACACACCTTCCTTGGCTATCAAGCCTTGGGGGAGGGATTCTAATGCAGAACCTCTACTTCAGAGGTAGGGTCGCTACCCACTGCGCCTCGCAACCTCCTCAGGTTGACACGTATTTAACCCAATTGGAAGCTATTTTTACTATCCAGTTTCGCAGACTTTCACTGTATTGATAGAACACTTGATATCTTCTGACCGTTCTGCTTCAGTGCTAACCACTGTGCCAACGTGCCGCCCCTTGCAGTAGAATAAGCAAAAATAATATGAGGATAAATATTTCCCTGCAGTGAGTGGTTAGGATCTGCAATGTACTGTCTGAGGGTGTGGTGGAGACAGATTCATTCAGCGAGTGGTTAGGATCTGGAATGTACTGTCTGAGAGTGTGATGGAGACAGATTCACGCAGTGAGTGGTTAGGATCTGGAATGCACTGTCTGGGAGTGTGGTGGAGACAGGTTCATTCAGCGAGTGGTTAGGATCTGGAATGTACTGTCTGAGAGTGTGATGGAGACAGATTCACACAGCGAGTGGTTAGGATCTGGAATGCACTGTCTGAGAGTGTGGTGGAGACAGATTCACACAGCGAGTGGTTAGGATCTGGAATGTACTGTCTGAGAGTGTGATGGAGACAGATTCACACAGCGAGTGGTTAGGATCTGGAATGCACTGTCTGAGAGTGTGATGGAGACAGATTCACACAGCGAGTGGTTAGGATCTGGAATGTACTGTCTGAGAGTGTGGTGGAGACAGATTCACACAGCGAGTGGTTAGGATCTGGAATGCACTGTCTGAGAGTGTGGTGGAGACAGGTTCACACAGTGAGTGGTTAGGATCTGGAATGCACTGTCTGAGAGTGTGGTGGAGACAGGTTCAATCGAAACATTCAAAAGGGAATTATACTGTTATCTGAAAAAGAAGAATGTTGCCGGATTACGGGAGAAGTCTGGAGGAATGGATGCGTTCTTTATTTAGAGAGCCGGGGCAGGCACGATGGGCCAAATGGCCACCTCCTGCGCTGTCACCATGAGGGAGTATCGGCATGAGTGACCACAAACCTGGTCAAGGAATGGGGTTTTAAGGAACGCATTAGCCATATGAGAGGGAGGTGGAGATGCAGAGTGGTTTAGAGTCATAGAGTTGTAGAGTTTTACAGCATGGAAACAGGCCCTTCTGCCCAACTTGTCCATGTCCCTAAGCTAGTCCCAATTGCCTGCATTTTGCCCATGTCCCTCTATACCCATCTTACCCATGCAACTGTCTAAATGCTTCTTAAAAGACAAAATTGTACCCGCCTCTACAACTACCTCTGGCAGCTCTTTCCAGACCCTCATCACCCTCTGTGTGAAAAAACTGCCCCTCTGGACCCTTTAATATCTCTCCCCTCTCACCTTAAACCTATAGGGAAGGAATTCCAGAGCTTAAGGCCCACGGCCAGCTAATGGCACGGCCACTAATGGTGGAATGAAAGGACTTGGTCTGTAACAACAGTTGCCACTTCAAAGAAAGTTAGGCAGCTTGGTGTTAGATGACATTAATTCAGTAAACAGATTGCTGCAAATGGTGACACTACTGGGACATGACCCGCAGGAAAGAGGGTTTACCTCTCTAATCACCACGGCAGAGTTTAGTTTATAACATCTCAGCAGCTGTCACACATCTGAGAAAGAGGATCGTGTTTAAAAAAACACCCCAAAATCCTAACATATCCCAGACACTGGTACAGCCAGTACAAGCAAATGTTAAGTTGCACCTTGATCTTCTGAAGTGGCAGTCAATAAACCTCACACCATTCGGTCAGAAGCGAGCTCGGGACAAGCTTGGCAGGACAGAACCATCTAGTCAAAATCAGATGTGGAAGGGAGTTGCTGGAATTGAGTCCCTGGGCATTTGGGTGAACAGGCACTGATCGGAAATTCAGCAGGAGGTAGGTGATAGAATTCCTACAGTACAGAAGAGGCCTTTCGGCCCATCGAGTCTGCACCGACCACAATCCCAGCCAGGCTCTATCCCCATAACCCCACATATTTAACCTGCTAATCCCCCTGACACTAAGGGGCAATTTAGCATGGCCAATCAACCTAACCCGCACGTCTTTGGACTGCGGGGGAAAACCGGAGCATCCGGAGGATACCCACACAGACACGGGGAGAACGTGCAAACTCCACACGGATACCCGAGGCCGGAATTGAACCCGGGTCCCTGACGCTGTGAGGCAGCAGTGTTAACCACTGTGCCACCGTGCCACATTTGATGTCTATGCAGTTATGCTTGATTCAGCTTAATTAAGACTTTGAGAAGGTCACTAGCACAGTGGTCTGATGCATAGAATCTCTACAGTGTAGAAGGAGGACATTCGGCCCATCGGCCCTGCACTGACCACAATCTCACCCAGGCCCTATCCCCAATAACTCCATGCATTTAGCCTAGCTAGTCCCCCTGACACTAAGGGACAACTTAGCATGGCCAGATCTATGGATGTTGACTGTTTGGACTTCCAAGAAGCATTCGATAAAATACCGTAACATTTCATAGAACGACTCAGTAAGAGGCCATTCCGCCCATCACGCCAGTGCTGGGGATTTCATGGTGATTTTTCCAATCCACTTGTAAAGGGAGCTGACAGAAATGGAAATATCAGCTTTGAATCTTTGGTCTCCGTGGTGTCCCCCCCAAAGAGGGCAGCTCCTGCCATCTGGTTGTCGATTAAGGAGTTGTCCACCTGACTAACCCAGCGGTGGGATCGCTGTACACAGCGTCCATGTTTGGGAGCCCCTCTCTGTCCTTAGCCCAAGAGGATGTGACCCTAAAATAAAAGCCAGGCTGTTCAAGATGGAAAACAACTTCTGATGCAGGAAAATCCAGAACTTGCTCCCCAGGCACAAGTTGCTGAGGCTATACGACCGATTGAAAACTTCATGACGGAGATTGACAAACATGTATTAGCCAAGAGTATTCAGGGTTATTGAACCAAGGTGGATCAATGAGAATCGGGATACAGATCAGCCATGAATTCATCAAAAGCAGAAGAGGCTTGAGGGGACTTTTGATTTGATTTGATTTATTATTGTCACATGTATTAGTATGCAGCGAAAAGTATTGTTGCTCGCGCGCTATACAGACAAAGCATACCGTTCATAGAGAAGGAAAGGAGAGAGTGCAGAATGTAGTGTTACAGTCATAGCTAGGGTGTAGAGAAAGATCAACTTAATGAGAGGTAAGTCCATTCAAAAGTCTGACGGCAGCAGGGAAGAAGCTGTTCTTGAGTCGGCTGGTACGTGACCTCAGACTTTTGGATCTTTTTCCCGACGGAAGAACGTGGAAGAGAGAATGTCCGGGGTGCGTGGGGTCCTTAATTATGCTGGCTGCTTTGCCGAGGCAGCAGGAAGTGTAGACAGTCAGTGGATGGGAAGCTGGTTTGCATGATGGATTGGGCTACATTCACGACCTTTTGTAGTTCTTTGCGGTCTTGGGCAGAGCAGGAGCCATACCAAGCTGTGATACAACCAGAAAGAATGCTTTCTATGGTGCATCTGTAAAAGTTGGTGAGAGTTGTAGCTGACATGCCAAATTTCCTTCGTCTTCTGAGAAAGTAGAGGCTTTGGTGGGCTTTCTTAACTATAGTGTCGGCATGGGGGAATGGGCTTCTGCTATTCCTATGTTGTCAGATTTAAACTAAAAGTTTATTAGTCACAAGTAAGGCTTACATTAACACTGCAATGAAGTTACTGTGAAATTCCCCTCGTCGCCACACTCCGGTACCTGTTCAGGTCAATGCACCCTAACCAGCACGTCTTTCAGAATGTGGGAGGAAACCGGAGCACCCGGAGGAAACCCACACAGACAGGGGGAGAACGTGCAAACTCCACACAGACAGTGACCCAAGTCGGGAATCGAACCTGGGTCCCTGGCGCTGTGAAGCAGCAGTGCTAACCACTGTGACACCATGCCACCCATTTTTGTTTACTTAGGCTAATCAATTCATCTGACAGGATTGCAACATCTTCTATCGTTAACAGCGTGATTATTTTCTCTTCTCCACCTCAGAGTGACCCAGGAATGAAGTTATAAGTCGCGTTTTCAGAGTTGTGTTTGCTGCCGAGTTTCAGTGTGTCAATAATGTCACAATGAAAGCCAGGCAGAGATGTAATTACTTTAACATTAGCCTCGGCGTCAATAGTGGCAAACATCCATCCTTAAAGAGATTCATATTTATAGCAGGCAGTCTGTTAATGTCAGAGCATTGAACTAACACATCCACTTAGCAACAGGACAGCTGGCAACATAGTGACACATGCTCCAGCTATCACACGGCTCATTGATAATTGACGGTTGTATTTATAAATTAAAATCTCCCCGTCAAAATAGCAACTCGCGTTTATATTTTTATTATCTCGTTAGGGGCGTCACGGGGGCCAGAAAAAGAGTTCAGGAGGAATTTCTCGACTCTGAGGGTGATGAGAACATGGAACTCGCTGCCACCAGGAGAGGTTGAGGCAAATAGAGCGATGCACTTAGGGGGAAGGTGGATAAAGAAATGATCTGGTGAGAACCACTGTGGGAGGAGGGTCATGTATTCATGATAATACCAGAATAGACCTACTGCCAAAACAGAAAATGCTGGAACTACTCATTCTGTATGTTTTTTTAAAATACATTGGTTTATGGGATGTGGGCGTCGCTGGTTGGCCAGCAGTTATTGCCCATCCCTAACTGCCCTTGAGAAGTTGGTGGCGAGCTGCCTTCTTGAACCGCTGCAGTCCCTGTGGTGTAAATACACCATGAGGTGGAGATGCCGGTGTCGGACTGGGGTGAACACAGTAAGGAGTCTAACAACACCAGGTTAAAGTCCAACAGGTTTATTTGGTAGCAAATGCCACTAGCTTTCGGAGCGCTGCTCCTTCGTCAGGTGGAGTGGAGAACTCCCACTCACCTGACGAAGGAGCAGCGCTCCGAAAGCTAGTGGCGTTTGCTACCAAATAAACCTGTTGGACTTTAACCTGGTGTTGTTAGACTCCTTACTGTGTAAATACACCCACAGTGCTGTTAAAATGCATCAACCTGAAATGACCAGCATAATTAAGGACCCCACGCACCCCGGACATTCTCTCTTCCATCAGGAAAAAGATACAAAAGTCTGAGGGCACGTACCAACCAACTCAAGAACAGCTTCTTCCCTGCTGCTGTCAGACTTTTGAATGGACCTACCTTGCATTAAGTTGATCTTTCTCTACACCCTAGCTATGACTGTAACACTACATTCTGCACTCTCTCCTTTCCTTCTCTATGAATGGTATGCTTTGTCTGTACAGCGCGCAAGAAACAATACTTTTCACTGTATGTTAATACATGTGACAATAATAAATCAAATCAAATCAAAATCAAGTCAAATATCGAGGGCGATTTTGTGCCCTCCTTTGCCATGAGTACAAATGGTGACATGGGCACAAAATCTCATAAGAGTTAGAAAGCGAGATTCTGTTTTCTGATTTTCCCCACCCCTCGCTGGTAATGTAACAAGGTTCCCGCCTTCATTTTAATAAGTTTTAATATGATCAGCTGGCTTCCCCGCCAAATGGTCCCCCCACATTTAGAATTCCCCCCACGCGGACGTGGTGTCATATTGGCAAGGTTTATAACTACCTTTGAAAACCATGAAGCAGTCGAAGGGAACCCACCGGGAGGGGCGCTGGTGAGTAAAGCGCCTGGGGGGAGAGGGACATGCCTGAGCAGTGCCAGGGGGCAGTGTCATGGTGCCAGGCGGGCCACTGGGGAGCTCTATTGGGGGCGTGGGGGTTCCTGTCTTGTGTATGGGGAAAGGGGGTGGGGGGTTCTCTCCGTATCCCTGAATGATCCCAGGAATGAAGGGTTTGTCATATGAGGAGTGGTTAAGGTCTCTAGGTCCTTTCTCGATGGAGTTTAGAAGGATGAGGGGGGGATCTAATTGAAGCTTATAGAATACTGAGAGACCTGGATGGAGTGGATGTGGAGAGGATGTTTCCACTAGTGGGAGAGACTAGAACCACAGGGCACAACTTCAGAGTGAAGGGATGCTCCTTAAAACTGAGATGAGGAGGAATTTCTTCAGCCAGATGGTGGTGAATCTGTGGAACTCATTGCCACAGAAGGGCTGTGGAAGTCGGATCATTGAGTGTATTTAAGACAGAGATAGATAGGTTCTTGATTAATAAGGGGATCAAGGGTTACAGGGAGGAAGCAGGAGAATGGGGATGAGAATCATATCAGCCATGATTGAATGGCAGAGCAGACTTGATGGGCCGAATGGCCCAGTTCTACTTCTATATCTCATGGTCTTATGGGTTGCTCCAGTGCTTGTGGGGGATTGGGTTCCCCCTATCCCTGATGGGGAGGGAGGGGTGATTGCATTTTTTCAGCGCAGATCAGGGTTCCCTTAAAAAGAGCCACGGCTCCAGATGTTTTGTGTATGCCGGGTGCATGCCAGCTTTCCCGCCTCAGCCAGCGCTCTGTACAGAGTGGAAAATTCCGCCCGTTAACTCTCCTTCATCCTCCACAGAAGCTGAGGTTTTCCAGCATTTTCATTTTGAATTTCCAGCAAGACTATGGGTGCGATTTTCCAGTCTCGTCAGGGGTGGGCATCGTCATGGGCAGGACTGGAAAATCTGGAGAGCGGTCGTGTTCCTGTCCTGCCCGTGACTTTGCCCACCTGCTGGCAGAAAAGAAAGGGGGGCACAGTGACACAGTGGCTAGCACTGCTACCTCACAGCACCAGGCACCTGGGTTCATAAGACCATAAGACCATAAGGCAGAATTAGGCCACTCGGCCCATCGAGTCTGCTCCGTCATTCAATCATGGCTAATACTTCTCTCATCCCCATTCTCCTGCCTTTTCCCCATAACCTCTGATGCTCTTATTAATCAAGAACCTATCTACCTTTGTCTTAAAGACACTCAATGACCTGGCCTCCACAGCCTTCTGCGGCAAAGAGTTCCACAGATTCACCACTCGCTGACTGAAGAAATTCCTCATCATCTCTGTTTTAAAGGATCGTCCCTTTAGCCTGAGGTTGTGCCCTCTGGTTTTAGTTTTTCCTACTAGTGGAAACATCCTCTCCACGTCCACTCTATCCAGGCCTCGCAGTATCCTGTAAGTTTCAAAAAGATCCTCCAAATCCCAGCTTTGCCTGTGCAGAGTCTGAACATTCTCCCCCTGTCTGTGTGGGTTTCTTCCCACAGTCCGAAAGACGTGCTGGTTAGGGTGCATTGGCCATGCTAAATTGTCCCTCAGTGTACCCGAACAGGCACCTGAGTGTGGCGACTAGGTGATGTTCACAGTATTGTTTAAGGGGAGGTGATGGCCCAGTGGCGTCATCGCTAGACTTAATCCAGAAACTCAGCTAATGTTCTGGGGACCCGGGTTCGAATCCCGCCATGGCAGTTGGTAGAATTTGAATTCAACAAAAAACTGGAAAATCCCAGACTACATATTAATTCTACATACTGTACGCTGACACAATCGCACAATACCGGAGGGTATCTCAAGAACAGTATCCAAAAGGTTACAAATTAGAACACACGTCAGAAGATTTAGGGGAGGTTTAATCCAAGCAATCAAAGTCCTGAGGGGTTTTGATAAGACATCACTGCAGGAGTTCCCCAGTTTTGTGTCCTAGGCCAGCCATCTTCAGTTCCTTCATCAATTCAATTCTCTTCCCAGGCGGCACAGTAGCACAATGGTTAGCACTGCTGCTTCACAGCTCCATGGACCTGGGTTCGATTCCCGGCTTGGGGTCACTGTCTGTGTGGAGTTTGCACATTCTCCCCGTGTCTGCATGGGTTTCTTCCGGGTGCTCTGGTTTCCTCCCACAGTCCAAAGATGTGCGGGCTAGGTTGATTGGCCATTCAAAATTGCCCCTTAGTGTCCCGGGATGCAAAGGTTACAGGGATTAGTGGGTAAATATGTAGGAATATGGGGATAGGGCCTGGGTGGGATTGTGGTTGGTGCTGACTTGATGGGCCGAATGGCCTCTTTCTGCATTGTAGGATTCTATGATTCCCCCTGCTGTTGATGGAGCCTTGGTGAGTTACTGTGCCATATGTTGTAGATGGTACACACTGCTGCCACTGTACGTCCAAGGTAGAGGGAGAGAGAATGTTTAAGGCTGTGGATAGGGTGGCGGTCGGGTTACAGGTGAGTAAGTTTGCTGATGATGGCACAATGTTCAGCAACATTTGTGACTCCTCAGGTAATGAAGCAGTTCGCGTCCAAGACCTGGACAACATTCAGGCTTGGGCCAAAGAGGCAAGTGACAATCATGCCACACAAATGCCAGGTAATGACCACTCAAGTAGAAAGAATCTAACCATCTCGCTTGACATTCAATGGCATTACTATTGTTAAATCCCCAACCATCAACACCTTGGATGGCAACCATTAACCAGAACCATCACTAGACCAGCCATATCAATACCATATCTACAAGAGTATGTCAGATACTAGGAATTTTGTTGTGAATATCTCATTTTTGGCCTTCCCAAAGCTTGTCCACCATCTACAGCCAGTGTGATGGAATACTCTCCACTTGCCTGGATGAGTGCAACCTCAAAAAGATTCAAGAAGTTTGACACCATCCCGGACAGAGTAGCCCCGCTTGATTGGCACCACATCCACCACCTACAACATCCACTCTCAACACCATCAATACACAGTGGGTACCATCGACAAGATGCACTGCAGGAACTCACCAGGGCTCCTTCGACAGCATCTTCCAACCTGGTGAACTCTACCACTAAGAAGGACAAGGGCAGCAGATAAATGGGAACATCACCACCTGCAAGCTCCCCTTCAAGGCACTCACCCTCCTGACTTGGAAATATATCTCCATTCCTGCACCGTGACCAGATCAGAATCTGGGAAATTCCCGCTCTAACAGCATTGTGGGTGTACCTACACCACAGGGACTGCAGCGGTTCAAGAAGCTGGCCCACCACCACCGTCCCAAGGACTATAGATAGATCGGGTAGATAGATGGACAGACAGACAAATGCTTCTAGTGGCAGGAGAGTTGATAACCAAAACACAAAGAGTTAATTAGCAAAAGAACCAGAGGGGAAATACTTCTGCACTGCATGTTGTTGTAATCTTCAGTGCAATGAATGAAGGGGTGGGTGAAAACAGACACAGTACTAACCTTTGAATGGGAACTGGATAAATGATCGACGGATAAAAGTTTACAGGGCAGGGAAGTGAGACCAAATGGATGGCGCTTTCAATGAGCTGGCACAGAAATGACGGGCTGAATGGACGCCCTACTGATCATTTCATTCTACACAAAAAAGGAAAATATTTGCACTGTAATTTGAAATATAGGAAATATTATTCTTTGTTAATGCATGCATAGATTAGTATTCGGAAGAGCTATGGGCATTAGTGGATGCGAAAGACATCTGAAAAAAATTCATAACTGAAACAGAATATGTCCTTTATAGTCTGTAATACAGGTATTACTGATCATTGGGCTAAAGCAAGCAAGTTCAGTGTACAAGGTAAAGGAAGTCCAGCTTCAATGATACAAGAGCTTCATTGATACTCCTAATCCCCAAAGAGATGACATTGACTTTGGGTCAAAATGGCACAAAATGAATCCAATTCCTGCCCCTTCTCCCTCCTCCACTGTTTGCCTTGTGCAGAGAGCTGCCCTGAGTCCGTTCCCCTGTGTAAGCAGATAATTAATTACTGCTATCGAGTTACTTGCCTGATGCGTGCCTTATTAATCCAGAGCTCAGACTTGGAGTGGGAGCCAAACAGCTTCAGTACACAATGTTCACGCATGGGACCATACAGTACTGAAGGAGGCCTTTCAGCCCATCGCATCCGGTTTAGCGCTACGGACTGGACAAATCTGCTCACTTCTCAGTCCCAGTCACTCTAAAGCAAGAAATAAAGCAGTCCACAGTGGTGGACCTGGCCCGTTCCTGCTCTTGCAATGATGAATTTATTACATTCTAATGGGATAGGGAGCAGGGTTGCCAACTGTGACTAAATGTATTCCTGTAGGTTTCATCACATGACTTGCCCAAAGCGCCAGCCACTGGTCGACAAACACATCCATCCTTGTGCCTTTCTCCACCAACTGGAAAGCTACCCAATTGGATGATGTTTGACCGTCCATCAAACTGCTGTTCTTTTGTCATTTTTGATTTGATTTGATTTGATTTATTGTTATCACATGTATTAGTATACAGTGAAAAGTATTGTTTTTTGCGCGCTATACAGACAAAGCATACCATTCATAGAGAAGGAAACGAGAGAGTGCAGAATGTAGTGTTACAGTCATAACTCGGGTGTAGAGAAAGATCAACTTAATGCAAGGTAGGTCCATTCAAAAGTCTGACAGCAGCAGGGAAGAAGCTGTTCTTGAGTAAGTTGGTACGTGACCTCAGACTTTTGTATCTTTTTCCCGACGGAAGAAGGTGGAAGAGAGAATGTCCGGGGTGCATGGGGTCTTTAATTATGCTGGCTGCTTTTCGCTGAGGCAGCGGGAAGTGGAGACAGAGTCAATGGAATGGAAGCTGGTTGCAGGATGGATTGGGCTACATTCACGACCTTTTGTAGTTTCTTGCGATCTTGGGCAGAGCAGGCGCCATACCAAGCTGTGATACAACCAGAAAGAATGCTTTCTGTATTTTCAAAATTTTTATATTTGGTAAACAGAATGATGAAAACTAACAAAAAACGAAATCCCTTTTTAATATCTCGATGATTATTCTCCAGGGGGTCGCACACAGCAGTGTCCGGGAGTCTGATCTCCAATTCCTGGAGACTCCAGGCCAAATCCTGGAGGGTTGGTGACCGTCAGGGTGGGATTTCCTGGCCGTTCTGTCATGTACTTTCTGGTGGACGAGGTGGCTTGCCAATGGCTGCCGGCTAGATCTTCTGGTCCTGTCAAAGTCTATGGCATTTTGGAAGGCTCACCCACCTCACGGCCGAGGAACCCGTGACTTGGGGAGAGGGTCACCATCAGCAGGACCGGAAAATCCCACTGGTGGATTAAGTGTGGGAGTGTGGCTTTGCTGGATTTCAATCTCTCATACCCATTCATAGAATCCCTACAGTGCAGGAGGAGGTCATTTGGCCCATCAAGTCTGCACCAACTCTCCGACAGAGTATCTTACCCCCACCCTCCCCATAACCCTGCACATTTCCCGTGGCCAATCCACCTAACCTACACATCCTTGGACACTAAGGGACAATTTAGCATGGCCAGTCCTCTAACCTGCACATCTTTGGACTGTGGGAGGAAACCGGAGCACCCGGAGGAAACCCACACAGACACGGGGAGAATGTGCAAACTCCACACAGACCCAAGCTGGAAATCAAACCCAGGCCCCTGGGGATGTGCAGCAGTAGTTCTAACCACTGTGCCACCATTCTGTCCTTTGCGAGTTTAGGTAAACAATATCCCAGCGCCGATCCTTTTCTGGAAATCTACTTCCCACCTTTCACCAGTCTGAGGAACAACACTGTGGGCGGCACAGTGGCACAGTGGTTAGCACTGCTGCCTCACAGCACCAAGGACCCGGGTTCAATTCCCAGCCTGGGGTCACTGTCTGTGTGGAGTTTGCATGTTCTCCCCGTGTCTGCGTGGGTTTCCTCCGGGTGCTCCGGTTTCTTTTTTTTTATAGAAACCCTACAGTGCAGAAGGAGGCCATTCGGCCCATCGAGTCTGCACCGACCACAATCCCACCCAGCCCTATCCCCACATACTTACCCGCTAATCCCTGTAACCTACGCATCAGGACTCTAAGGGACAATTTTTAACCTGGCCAATCAACCTAACCTGCACATCTTTGGACTGTGGGAGGAAACCGGAGCACCCGGAGGAAACACACGCAGACACGAGGAGAATGTGCAAACTCCACACAGACAGTGACCCAAGCCGGGAATCGAACCCGGGACCCTGGAGCTGTGAAGCAGCAGTGCTAACTACTGTGCTACCGTGCCACCCCACACTCCTGGGTTTGATTTCCTCCCACATTCCAAAGATGTGCGGGTTAGGTGGATTGGCCATGGTAAATTGCCACTTAGTGTAAGGGGGATTAGTAGGGTAAATACGTGGGGTAATGGGGATAGGGCCTGAGCGGGATTGTATTCGGTGCAGACTCAATGGACTGAATAGCCTCCTTTTACACTGTAGGGATTCTATGATTCCATCATTCACTGTCTTTTCTTGGGTGAAATTTTCCCGTCCCGCCCGCCATGGGAGTCGTAGCGGGCAGGACACAGATCGTGCAAAGGTCTGTTGACCTCGGGCGGGATTTTACGGTCTTGGGATGAGCGTGGCTGGAAAATTCTGCTCCAAGTACACAACCAGCTTGTTGTCTATTCTGCTACATGTGCCTGACTCAGCATGTTTACACCTTAGTCATGAGTCTATGACGTGTTACCTTATCAACGGCCTTTTAAATTCTGGTCTACAAGCTCTGCCTTCCTCCGAGTTGGTGCTGAGATGTATGAAATAAGGGGCGTGACAGTTATGCGAAGGGATTTGTGACTTACAGAGTATTCTCTGAAATGTGCATGAGTAATACATGGGTGGAACTGATGTGCTTAAGTTTAGAATATAAATTTTGACTCATTCACATATCTACAAATTCAAGCCCTTTTTTTGAAGCAACATCACACTGGTGTATCCCATTAGGTTTTAACACAACTCTGCAGAAAATGACAGAACATTAACAGTATAAAATCCATGTCATTTCTTCCTCTCTTTAACTCTGAAGAAGAGTCGTATTGAACTCCAAAGGTTAACTCTGTTTCTCTCTCCACAGACGCTGCCAGATATGCTGGGTTTATCCAGCATTTTCTGTTTTTATTTCAGATTTCCACCATCTGCAGTACTTTGCTTTTCTATTTCAATATTAACCTTGCCAAACACTATTGATACCCCGAGGTACATCATTAGGATACGAATCGCAATCATAGAACCATTGAATCCCTACAGTGCAAAAGTAGGCCGTTTGGCCCATCGAGATTGCACCAACTCTCCAAAAGAGCATCTTACCCAGGCCCACTCCTCCATCCGATCCCCGTGAATCTGCACATTTGCTATGGCTAATCCCCCTAACCTACACATCCTTGGACGCTGAGAGGCAATTTATCATGTCCAATCCTCCTAACCCACACATCGTTGGAGTGTGGGAGGAAACCGGAGCACCCGGAGGAAACCCACGCAGACACGGGGGTGGAGAACGTGCAAACTCCACACAGGCTGGCACCCACACCGGGAATTGAACCCGGGTCCCTGGCGCTGTGAGGCAGCATCATCTCACTTATTTTTCAGTGCCTGAATATAAGACAGACAGTGTCATTTCGTCCCTCCAATTAACAAGCTAACAAAATCAGAATTTTCTCCCTATATTCACTCACGGGATGTGGGCATCGCTGGCATTTACTGCCCACCTCTAATTGGATCAGGGTGATCAAGCCCTGATCGATTGATTGGCAATAACCAAAAAGGGCGCGAAACCAATGAGGTGTAAAAGAGGCTGCACAACAGAAATCATCATAGAAATCATAGAAACCCTACAGCACAGAAAGAGGCCATTCGGCCCATCGAGTCTGCACCGACCACAATCCCACCCAGGCCCTACCCCCATATCCCTACATATTTTACCCGCTAATCCCTCTAATCTACGCATCCCAGGACACTAAGGGGGCAATCTTTTAGCATGGCCAATCAACCTAACTCGCACATCTTTGGACTGTGGGAGGAAACCGGAGCACCCGGATGAAACCCACGCAGACACGAGGAGAATGTGCAAACTCCACACAGACAGTGACCCGAGCTGGGAATCGAACCCAGGTCCCTGGAGCTGTGAAGCAGCAGTGCTAACCACTGTGCTACCGTGCCGCCCTAGAAGAATCGCTCTCTCGCTCTCTCTTTCCCCAGCGAACGAACAACAACAATGGTGACATCATCAGCAATGACCAGCATGAGGAGAACTACTACACTGAAGAAGGAAGACCAGAGCCAGAGTATCAGACCAGACCAAAGGACCAGGCTACGCAGAGGACTACGGAGACCATCACACAAATAAAGGCCCATATCTGCCAGGGTACTTGCCAGACACACAAACATTAAGTCAAGGTCTAGTATTAGACTTGAACTTTAGCATTCTGTAAGATAACTTAGTATTGATTGTGTGGGTGAGTAATAATGGTGTGTATGTGAATAAATATCATTGTACTAACAAGCACTTGCAATTCTTTGTCCACCGTGTAAGGGTTAAAACAGACTGTGTGGCACCCTTGAACTGAATGGCTTGCTGGGCCATTTAAGAGTCAACCACAGTGCTGTAGGTCAGGCCAGGTAAGGTTGGCAGATTTCCTTCCCTAAAGGACATTAGTGAACCAGATGGGTTTTTCCAACAATCAACAATGGTTTCATGGTCATCAGAAGATTCTTAATTCCAGATTTTATAGAATTCAAATTTCACCATCTGCTGTGGTGGGATTCCAACCCGGGTCGAACCTGGGTCCCCAGGGCATTACCCTGGGTAGATTACCAGACCAATGACAATACCACCACGCCACCACCTCCCCTCGTTGAGGCAAATGATTCCAAAGAGTTTCAAAGAACTTGCAAATGTGCACGCAGTGCTTGTCATAGGCTCACACAGCACAGGGTGAGACCATTCGCCCCATCGTGCCTCTGCTGGCTCTTTGACAGAGCTATCCAATTAGCCCCTCTCCTTCTTCTCTTTCCCCCATGGCCCTGCAGATTTCCCCATTTGCAAATATTCATCCAATTCCCTGCTGGAAATTGCTGCCGAATCTGCTTCCTCAAACCTTTGGAACACCACAATTCCCAGCATCAAAAACATTCTCTTCATTTCTCCCTCCTAAGTTACCCTCTCCCCGGTTACTGAACCTCCTGACACTGGAAGCGGTTTTTGGACTCCAGAATGCCAGATCGGATTTCTATTCCCGCATTACATCGCTAAGGAAATAGGAAGGTGAGTCAGTTCAAATATTTTGTGTTGACCCAAGAAGTTTTTTTTTCCCCTTTGCAAAGGGAATGCAAACCTGATTGTAAATATGGCAACGCAAATAACATTCTCATTCGAATGTTGACCCATCCAGTGGTCTTTCTGGTATCTTGTTGACATTTTCATTCTTGCTGATCTGGGCAATGATTTGAACAGTGTGACGGCTTGCGTTACCAACGCTGGATGTACTTCTAGAGGATTCATCACGCGGTTTTACCAGCTTGCCCCGCCATCGCATGAGACAAGAAATCAGGTTCCCGCCCGATTTCTCTGCTCTCACAATCGTACCGGATCTCCGGCGCAGTCAACCTCTTGCCCATTTCCAGCAAAAGGCTGAATAATTTATTTAAATATATTTAAATCAGCATTAACACATTATTAGCGAGTCCAGGACGCAATCGTCCAGGTTCACTTGCCTTTGTGACCTCTCCAGGAGAGGTTCTCTCCCAGCGAGGAAAACACCTGCTCCCCAAGAACGGGAAACAGTCGTGTTGGCCTTGTCAGTAGAACCAAAGGCCACTGAACCCCCCCGCCCGGGAGGTTGAGGACAAGTGTAGGCTGCAACTTGGGCAGTGCCAGCTTGGCATTGTCAGCCTGGCACCTTGGCACTGCCCACTGGACACCTTGTCATTATCCACTGAGCAGTGTCAGGGGGTGGGGCCTGAAGCAGGCCTGAAAGGGGCATGGCCTGGAGGAACAGGGCCAGGCCAGGGTAGTCTGGTCAGGTAGGGAGGGTGCACTGCCACTCTGCTTGCGATCAGTATGGGGAGGGAGGATGGCCCCACTGCCGCTCTACAAGCGATTGGTGGGGGGGGGTGCAATCAGTCTGGGCAGTGGCGGGGGGATGGGGTGATATTTCCGGGCAGTGTGGGGCTCGCAATCGGCTGCAGGCCACAGCAATAGCTGGGGTGCGGGGGGGGAGCTGGATCAAGGCCGGCTCCAACAGCAGAGGTCTGACAGGTCTCTCTCTCTCTCTGTCGGGCCTCTGCTGTTGCAATTGTACATGTGCTGCCGCAGGGATCTGCACATGCGCAATAGCTCCCTCTGCTGCTGCAGCAAGCCGGCTGGCGATTTAAGCCCCGCCCACTCCGTCTCGTGGCTGGAAACGGCCTAGCCCATTTGTTCATTGTCAAAGTCCATAAGATTCGGAGTAAAGACTCACCCAAAACAAGGACCTGAAACTTTCCCATGTCCCCACTAGCTGGACACTTCGAACTTTCCTCCCCCATGATCTCTGTAAATGGCAACAGCATCACCCCTGCCACAAAGCACACCCCAGGAAAACAGCCTTTCCCCCTCTCTCCAACATTCTCGATCACGAGTAGATGGAAATAATGCAAAGGAATTAAAAAACACTCAAAACAGACCTGCGGGGTTGAATGGTCTGCTCCTGTTCCTATGTGTGATATCGATGACCTGTAGTATACTCCATAATGTTTCAGGAAATTACATAGTATAGTTGTGATTGGTTTAATTCTAAGGTGCCTGTAATTTTAAAAAATATATATTTCTTCTTCAGATGTAGCCTTCGGGCTCCTCAATGCCAACAGCGCGGGTTCAATTCCCGTTCAATGAGGTTATTCATGAAGGCTCCGCCCTCTCAACCTTGCCCCTCGCCTGAGGTGTGGTGATCGTGGAGTTAAAATCTCCACCAGTCAGCTCTCCCCCTCAAAGGACAGAGCAACCCATGGTCATCTGGGACTATGGCGACTTTACCTTGAACTTTTCTACTTATTGCCCATCTCCAATTGCCCTTCAGAAGGTGGTGGGTGAGCCACTTTCTTGAGCTGCTGTAGTCCACCTGGTGTAGGTACACCCACAGTGCTATTCGGGAGGGAGTTCCAGGATTTTGACCCAGCGACAGTGCAGGGATAGCGATATATTTCCAAGTCAGGACGGTGAGTGGCTTGGAGGGGAACTTGTAGGTGGTGGTGTTCCCATGTGTCTGCTGCCCTTGTCCTTCTGGATGATAGAGGTGGCGGGTTTGGAAGATGCTTTCTGGGGAGCCTCGGCAAGTTGCTGTAGTGCATCTTGTAGATGGTACACACTGCTGCCACTGTGCATAGGCGGAGGAGGGAGTGAATGTTGAAGGTGGCAGATGTGCTGCCAATCAAGTGGGCTGCTTTGTCCTGGATGGTGTTGAGCTTCTTGAGTGTTGTTGGAGCTGCACCCATCCAGGCAAGTGGAGAGTATTCCATCACACTCCTGACTGGTGCCATGTCGATGGTGGGCAGGCTTTGGGGAGTCAGGAGGCAGGTTACCCATCACAGAGTTCCCAGCCTCTGACCTGCTCTTGTTAGCTTTGTATTTCCATGGTCCAGATCAGTTTCCCACACAACATCTGCCAACTGATGCTCGCAGTTTTGGTATCATCAATTATTGTAGTTTGTCTTCTCGATGTGAGGCTCTCACTTTCAAAGATAATTCTCTGTTCTGTGGCTTGCCCTGTACCAGGTGGGCGTGTGGCCACCAGCTGAGACTCCCGTCAAAACGACTCCAAAATCAGCCCCAAGGAGCTGTGAAAGCAATAGAGTCATCGGGCCCAATTTTACCATCAAGTTGCGCCCGCTTTCGGGCATGAAAACTTGGTAAAGTCGGGCGTGAGGCACGATCCACACCCACCTCTGCGCCGGTTCCCCCTTTACCAAGGCCTGAAAATGACCATGATCGGGACCGTACCCGAAACGGGCACAACATTTGCATGCATTTAAATTGACTTAATGGGCTGCACGCCCAACCTTACCGGCACTTCCCCCTTTACCACCGCGTTCGCCCATCCAGAATCGGCACGAAACAGATACGCTCCACAAAGGTCCGATTCAGGTGTTCCAGTAGTGGGGAGGTAAGTCCCGAGCGTCCGACGGCTCTCTGACTCAGATTGGTGGGAGGGTGGGGGGGGGTGGGGGGGAGGGGGGGTGGGTCAGATGGCTCCACTCAGATCGGTGGGGGGGGTGGGGGGGAAGGGAGGTGGCTGAGTTGGCTCCACTCAGATCGATGTGGGAGGGAGGGGGGACTGGGGGAGGGGGGGGGGTTGTAGGTGAGGGTTCCGCTGCCACTCTGCGTGTGATCGGTGGGGAGGAAGGGGGTGTCCACTTCCATTCTGCATGTGATTAGTGGGGGGAAAGGGGGAGGGGGCATGATCGGTCTGGGTAGCGGGAGGATGGGGGGGCATGAGGGGGTCTGTAATGTTGTTGGGGTGGGGCATTATCCGGCACGGGAGCGATGTGGCAGGGGAGTGTTTTTCTATCCTTTTTCTCTGCGCATGCGCAGTTGAAGGCTCCAATTGGAGCTGCAGGATTTTGGGTGCGTTAAGCCCCGCCCTCAGGCTTGTGCAGCACGATTCAGAATCACTGATATTTTTTTAGGCAGAGTGCATAAGGAGGCGCCTGAGAATGGGTCTAAAAGTCAGATCTGAAACACTCCCAATTTCAAGTCTGCCCAGCACTTAGAATGAAAATGGTAAAATAGGGCCCATCAAGTCATACAGAGCAGAAAAGGCCCTTTGGCCCATCGAATCTGCACCGACAATATCTGCCAATGGAAAGGGGAATCACAAGAGTTGTCTTACCAGTGGCCAATCCAGTATCACCCATTTTGCACTAAATTCTAAAGTCAAAATTGCCCTCCCACGACCTCAAATCTGGTGTTATTGCGAAGGAGTCTGTGTATCAGAGCCCGGCACTTTGTTGAGCAGTGTGTATCTGTACTGTCATACACCGGAGGTGGATCCCCCCTCTGAGAACTAACCCCGAGACAGCCAAAGAGGAGGACCTCACCCTATAATCTATAAAAAGTGTGTGTGAAGTGGTGTGACCTGCTCTTCAGCAACTCCCAGTGGTTAAATATAAAATAAATCCCTGACGCTCTCTCTAAATTCAACACGTAACAATTTATTTATCTAACTAAGAGTGAGCAAATTAACTAAACTATTAACAAACCAAATAAATCCCTTCTAACTATTAACTATTCGCAAATAAAACAAGATTCTAATGGAATGCTGTTCAAATAAATACAATTCCCACTCATTAACAAAATAGAATTTAGTCACTCTCTAAATTACAACCAGGTTTTGTGTCTTCCGGAATATTCTGGGCTTTCTCTGTTGACTCTTCTGTCTGGAACTTCCTTCTTCTTTGGTACCTTTGCTATCTAGATGGTGTTTTCTCTAAGACATAGATGAAGTTATGAGAGCTATGAGAGAGAGAGAGAGAGAGTTAAGAGCTGTGAGCTCTGGCAGGTGGCAGTTGCTCTACCTCTTTGTCCCACTGCCCCCCTTCTTTTATATCTGTGATGATCAATATTTCCCACAATAGGATTGATTCTAGGTTGTCAAACCCATTAAATTTAAATTTAATAGGTTTTTGGTATCTAAGTTACTGATTCAAATTGATTGGCTAAATTCAAAAGCCTGTTGTTTCAGAAAAACTGCTGTTTGGCTTTTAGATATAAATGTTTCAGTTTGGGTTCCCTGTGTGCTTGCATGTCACAATTTTGCAAACACCAGATTCTAACTTCCTGCCTCCCAATCTACAGTTACTCTACTCAACTTTGCAACAGTATCCTAGCACAGATAGCAGCTTTACATAGGGATAAAAGCGTCAATGCTCTTTTGAAACCCCAAGATGCCTGTAAATAGACTCAATACTCTGCCTTGGCAGAGGTCCACCGCTGTACATAAGTGGTCCTGCTGTAGAGTTCCCCTTTGAGCATGACCTTATGGCAAATACCAGATGTGACTGTGACCAGCAGTGGTCTCTCCTGGGGAATACACCACTTTGTATTTAACCAAGGAGAACGAACAACGCAAGCATCAAGATCGGAGCCAGGTCTCCTCATTTTCAGTTTTATTTTCTTAAGGTTTTTTTTAACTTTTTCACAACACGTCTGTATTTATTTGGTCGATAGATATCCCTCCCACCAAACATAGGAGTGATTTTTTTAATGCTATCTAAAATTTATTTTTGTGACCTTAATAGATCCCTCGCTGTGGCAGTTTCTACCTGGCCATGCTGGTAGGAAGGATGTGGGTGGCACAGTGGGTTAGCACTGCTGCCTCACAGCGCCAGGGACCCGGGCTCAATTCCAGTCTCAGGTGACTGTCTGTGTGGAGTTTGCACATTCTCCCCATGTCTGCGTGGGTTTCCTCTGGGTGTTCCGGTTTCCTCCCACACTTCAAAGGTGTGTGGGTTGGCCGGGCTAACCATGTCCAAAGATGTGTAGGTTGGGGAGATTAGTGGGGTAAATATGTGGGATTATGGGGATGGGGCCTGTGCTTGATGCTCTGTTGGAGAGTTGGGGTGCAGACTCAATGGGCCAAATGGCCTCCTTCTGCACTGTAGGGGTTCTGTGATTCTATGGTATAGTTCTTCAGAGATGCAGATGCCAGCTCAGTCCAAATTCTGCCAATTGACCTTTCACCTTTCTGCCCCTTCCCCCCCCCCCACGATGCAACAGCTCAAGACTGCATTTGTTGCTTATTCCATAGAATGTAGAGCCCAGGAATGAGCCATTCAGCCCAGCTGGTTTCTACTAGCATTTATGTTCCACACCAGCCTCCTCCAACCTCTCTTCATCTAATGCTATCAGCATAATCTTTTATTCATTCCTCACTCATCAGTAATACTTTTGATATTGCATTGCTTGCTGCAAAATGCAATGTTGAATGCACATTAAATTATCTCGCAAGAGTGAGAAAACGAAAGAGACTCTTCACTGCTTAATGAAACATACCTTTCTATTGCGAGAGGGAATATTCACTCATCCGAACAATGTCTGAAACTAACTATCTGGTCATTTATCCCGCTGGTGGCACAATGGTTAGCACTGCTGCCTCACAGCGCCAGGGACCCGGGTTCGAGTCCCGACTTGGGTCACTGCCTGTGTGGAGTCTGCATGTTCTCCCCGTGTCTGCGTGGGTTTCCTCCAGGTGCTCTGATTCCCTCCCACAGTCTGAAAGACGTGCTGGTTAGGTGCATTGGCCGTGCTAAATTCTCCCTCAGTGTAACCCGAACAGGCGCTGGGGTGTGGCGACTAGAGGATTTTCACAGTAACTTCATTGCAGTGTTAATGTCAGCCTACCTGTGATTAATAAATAAATAAAACTTTAAACGGGTGCCAGTGGGAGCTTGCTGTGATCAAATTGGTTGCCGCGTTCCTTACTTTATGACAATTAAAAAGTATTTATTTCATGTTGAGGTGCTTCGGGACGTCCTGAGGTCGTGAACGGCGTTGTATGTGAAATGATTTTCTTTTCTTTTCGCAATGAGTGTCACCTCAAAGAACAAACGCCATAGCCGACCCTCAGAGATATCAGAGAACATTGTCCAAGTGAAAGAGAGTTTGATACATTCTGTTTTATCACCGAGTATGTGTAATTAAAACTGAGATCTTTCGGAAGGAATTCCATCGCTATCTCACATCAGAGTTTCAGCATTTCAGAAAGCTCTTTGACACAGTTTGCACCAGTTTGGCCGGATTCTTTTGTTTGTTTAACCTGACCCTACCACTGCTAATTTCCCTCCTTCACTCAGTTTCAGAGATGTCAAAGTTGACAGGAGCTACTGAAGGCACGTCAGGGAGCTAGGATTTCTACAGGAAAGGAAAAAAGACCTTGTGTACTACTTACGAGCTCTTAGTCCAGAATGGGCGGCACGGTGGCACAATGGTTAGCACTGCTGCTTCACAGCGCCAGGGAACCTGGTTCAATTCCAGCCTCTGGTCGCTGTCTGTGCGGAGTTTGCACGTTCACCCCGTGTCTGCGTGGGTTTCCTCCGGGTGCTCTGGTTTCCTCCCACAGTGCAAAGATGTGTTGGTTAAGAGGATTAGTGGGGTAAATACATGGGGGTTACAGGGGAAAGGGCAATTGTGGGTAAAAGCAAATTAGTCTGAAGCCAAGAGAAAAAACGTTGGAAAAATCTCAGCAGGTCTGGCAGCATCTTTAAGGAGAGAAAAGAGCTGACGTTTCGAGTCCAGATTACATTTGTCAAGGGCTCTGACAAAGGGTCATCTGGACTCGAAACGTCAGCTCCATTCTCTCCTTAAAGATGCTGCCAGACCTGCTGAGATTTTCTAGCATTTTCTCTCTTCGGGTAGTTATGGGCCTGGGTAAGATGCTGAGTCGGAGAATTGGTGCAGACTCGATGGGCTGAATGGCCTCCTTCTGTACTGTAGGGATTCTATGATTTCTGTGATTATGCCTTACACAGAATTGACAGCACATTAACAGACCATTCAGCCCAATATAGGTGTCGAAACTCCACTCAAGCTTCCACTCACCTGATTTCATCTCTCCACCAGCATAAACCTTTCCCTCTCATGTAATTAACACAGCTTCTCCCCGAACACATCTATTCCACTCACCTCAGCCATCCTCTGTTGTAGTGATTCCCACATTCCAACCACTCTTGGAGTAAAGAAATTCCTCCTAAATTTCTGATTAGTTTTGGATTAGCTTTGGATTTCTCTACAAGCATTTGTTATCTTTCTATATCTACCTTACCAAACCCCCTTCATAATTCTGAAGACCTCTATCTGGTCAGTTTTGACACTCATTACAAGACTGGAATTATATGGAATTGGAAAATCCCTCCGTCACTAAGTGATAACCCATTGCGCAACAGCATTCCCAGTGCAAACATCACCGCTTCCTCTAGCAGACCCCATCTGCCACAACCATCCTCTGCCTGGCTGAACCACAGTAAGAAGTCTCACAACACCAGGTTAAAGTCCAACAGGTTTATTTGGGATCACGAGCTCTCGGAGCGTTGCTTCTGCATCAGGTGAGTGGAGAGGTAGGTTTCACAAACAGGGCATATATAGACAAAGACACAATTACAAGGTAACGGTTGGAATGTGAGTCTTTACTGGTAAACAAGTCTTTACGGGTACAGACAGTGCGAGTGGAGAGAGGGATAATCACAAGTTATAGAGGTGTGAATTATCTCAAGCCAGGACAGATAGTAGGATTTTGCAAGCCCAGGCCAAATGGTGGGGGTTACAGATAGTGTGACATGAATCCATGAACCACTGGACACTTTTCCTTTAATCCCACTCACTTCCTTCAGGAATCATGGGAGGGGTGGGTGGGGCGGGGGGTTGGGGGGGAGAGGTTGGGGGGTGGAGGAGAGAAGCCTTGATCCGAGCTATTCCTGATGTACGGTTGGACAAGCGGTCAAGTTGGGGCAGAAAAGACGAGTTAGTTGGTGATAGTGAGCCTCTCCTGTGAGATTTCATGGCTGTGGGGGTGACCGTGAGGTGGGAAGCGGGGGAGATGGGTGGGGGAGGAAGTGTTCAGCAAAGATTGTGCGGCCATCATTGGAGTGGGGCCGGACTTATGGACCAGCTGGTCTTTTCCTTCAGGTCTGTGCGGTGGGGGAGTTGGGGGGGGGGCGGGGGGGGGGGGGGGGGGCGGTTGCATGAGGGCGGTAAAGTGACAAAGTATATTTCCCATGGGAAGTGATTAAGTGACCAGGTATGTCCAGTGGTTATGACCACTCCCTGGGTGAAGAAATTTCTCCTCAAGGTGAGGAGAAATTTCTTCACCCAGAGGGCGGTGAATGTGTGGAATTCACCACCACAGAAAGTAGCTGAGGCCAAAACATTGTGTCATTTCAAGAAGAAATTAGATATAGCTCATGGGGCTAAAGGAATCAAGGGATATGAGGGGGAAGGAGGGATCAGGATATTGAATTCGATGATCAGCCATGATCATAATGAATGGTGGAGCAGGCTCGAAGGGCTGAATGGCCTCCTCCTTCCCCCATTTTCTATGTTTCAGGAAAGAAATTACCTTTGCAAAGCTGAAAGAACCCAAATAGGTCAATAGCACAGTGGCACAGTGGTTAGCACTTCTGCCTCACAGCGCCAGGGATCCAGGTTTGATTCCCGGCTTGGGTCACTGACTGCGTGAAGTTTGCACGTTCTCCCTGTGTCTGTGTGGGTTTCCTCCGGGTGCTCTGGCTTCCTCCCACAGTCCAAAAGAAGTGCTGGTTAGGTGCATTGTCCATGCTAAATTCTCCCTCAGTGTACCCAAACAGGTGCCAGAGTGTGGTTACTGGGGGATTTTCACAGTAACTTCATTGCAGTGTTAATGTAAGCCTCCTTGTGATACTAATAAACTTAAACTTACCTATTTTGTTTGTTTGTTGGGACTCATGTCCTTTTGATGTTGAGGAAAGAGATACTTTTCCTTCCTTCGGTGCTGCCAATTTCCCTTCAGGAGTCAGAACATTTCTTGTAAAATTTGGAAATTTTATATCAGTTGATATAAAATTCTGATTAATTGTAACCAAAAAAAAGGGAATGTTATAGCTCAGAATATTCAGGTGTGGTGATATAAACAGGGCCTAGTTTTAAGGCTGATAAAATTGGATACCCTAAATTAAAGAATTGGGCATATTAAAATCAAACACAGTCAAACCTCAGGCAGGCCAATTGTACAAATACACAGATGTGTCTGTGCCTGACCCATCAACCACCCATCAAAGGTCGTTACAATCTATCGAGACTTAGCAGGAGATCATTGCACCTCATTGAAATGCACCGGCCCATTGTTAGAAGCCCAGATCGGGCCAGACTTTCGGTCACCAAGAGTTCCTGTAGATACCTTATCTGATAACAAGTTATACGTGAGCAACAGCATAGAGATGGACACCTGGGGGGCGGACCCTGGTGTCCTGTCAGGCAGACATCAAGAAACCTACTGGGTATTGGAACCCCCTCCTGGAACCTTATTGGCCGGAAGCCAGAGAAGTTTCTGGAAAGGCAAGCAGACTGGGGAATAAAGGGACACACTTCGAGTCACACAGGAGCGAAGATTCGACAGGGGAGACGGCCGTGACCATCCGGAAGACTGACCAGAGAAGGAAGGAAGGAAGAAGCTGCCATCGAGACTCACCTTCGTGACGACGGACCAGAGGGACTCAGAAAATCGAGCCTGCAGTTCAACCAAACCATCTTTGCGGGTAGTATACTTGAATCTGGGTTTTATGTGGGTAATTTAAGGGTTAGAAACATAGAAAAACTACAGCACAAACAGGCCCTTCGGCCCCACAAGTTGTGCCGAACATATCCCTACCTTCTAGGCCTACCTATAACCCTCCATCCTATTAAGTCCCATGTACTCATCCAGGAGTCTCTTAAAAGACCCTATTGAGTTTGCCTCCACCACCACTGACGGCAGCCGATACCACTCGCCCACCACCCTCTGTGTGAAAAACGTCCCCCTAACATCTCCCCTGTACCTACCCCCCAGCACCTTAAACCTGTGTCCTCTCGTAGCAGCCATTTCCACCCTGGGAAAAAGCCTCTGAGAGTCCACCCGATCTATGCCTCTCAACATCTTATATACCTCTATTAGGTCTCCTCTCATCCTACGTCTATATTGTGCTATTATTAATAAACTTGTTGAACCTTTACTTGTGTTTGTCCTTTGTCCATCTTGCAAATAAGGACACCGGGGTAAAACCTCAGAGTAAGCAAACTGATCGAAAGTATCTGAGAATTAACAGGTACAACACAGGAATTTTATTTTTCACTCAAATACTGAAACAAAATTCCGTAGGGACATATTTCCCATCAGGATTTTCATAGCCAGTGAGAGGGCAGTTAATTCTCTTGAGGCAACTGGGCCCGCCCATCTGTACCAACCTGCCCTATGCAACTGGAAAGTAAGGGTCATAGTCTCAGGGTGAGGGGTCAGCCATTTAGGATTGGGATGGGAAGAAATCTTAACACTAGTTTATTTATTTATTCGTTTATTTATTAGTCACAAGTAGGCTTGCATTAACACTGCAATGAAGTTACTGTGAAAATCCCCTAGTCGCCACACTCCGGTGCCTGTTTGGGTACACTGAGGGAGAATTTAGCTAGGCCAATGCACCTAACCAACACATTTTTCGGATTATTTGGAGGGCTGTGAATCTTTGGAATTCTCGACCACTCTGGAGAGAGGGAAGGAAAGTGGAGTTGAGATGGAACATCATCCATAACCCTTCGGAGCTTTCTTCCATGTCAGACAGCGTCCTGAGGAGGGAATATATCGATTATCATCATTGCTGGGTCAAAGTCCTGGAACTCCCAAAGAAAGAGCCCTGTGTTCAAGGCTTACCACAACTTTCCCAAGGGCAAATAGGGATCAAACAAACAAGAGAAACTAGCATTTATTTTATGCTTCTCATGATCACCAGACATCTCAAAGCACTTCAAAGCCAATGAGATACTTTTGAAAGTGCAGTCGCTGTTGTGATATAGAAAACGCAACAACCGATTTGTAGACAGCAAACTCCCACGAACAGCAATGTGTTAATGATCGGATCATCTGCCTTTGTGAGGCTGGCTGAGGGATAAATGTTGGGCAGGACACCAGTGGGTGGCAGCGGAGGAGGTCACCCCCACTCTTCTTCAAAAGAGTGCCATGGGTTGGGTCCAGTTGATGGGTTAAACCTCTCTCCCAGAAGACGACACCTCCGACAGTGCAGCACTCCCTCAGTACCGCACTGGAGTGACCAGCGATGATTGTTGTGCTGAGGCAGTGAAACTTTCCGGCTGTTCCTGCCAGCAGGATCATCCGGTCCCATCGACGGTGACCCCACCCTACCCCCAACGCGGGATCCCTGGCAGCAGAGGGAGTGAACGACGAGAACCCCCATTGATAGCAGCGGGACTGGAAGATCCAGCCAATGGCAGGCAGCCTCCCTCACTGAAAGACATGGTTGGGGGGGAGGACCCGACCCAGGTGAACTTGAACTTGGTGACTTTTTAAAAATTCATTTGGGGGACATGGACATCGCTGGCTGGCCAGCATTTATTGCCCATCCCTAGTTGCCCCTGAGAAGGTGGTGGTGAGCTGCCTTCTTGAATCGCTGGAGTCCATGTGCTGTGGGTTGACCCACAATGCCGTTAGGGAGGGAATTCCAGGATTTTGACCCAGCGACTGCGAAGGAACGGTGATATATTTCAAAGTCAGGATGGTGAGTGGCTTGGAGGGGAACTTGCAGGTGGTGGTGTTCCCATGTATCTGCTGCCCTTGTCCTTCTGGATGGAAGTGGTCGTGGGTTTGGAAGGTGCTGTCTAAGGATCTTTAGTGAATTGCTGCAGTGCATCTTGTCGATAGTACACACTGCTGCTACTGAGCGTCGGTGGCGGAGGGAGTGGATGTTTGGAGATGTGGCGCCAATCAAGCGGTCTTTGCCCTGGATGGTGTTGAGCTTCTTGAGTGTTGTTGGAGCTGCAGCCATCCAGGCAAGTGGGGAGTATTCCATCACACTCCTGACCTGTGCCTTGTAGATGGTGGACAGGCTTAAGGGAGTCAGGAGGTGAGTTACTCGCCGCAGTATTCCTAGCCTCTGACCTGCTCTTGTAGCCACTGTGTTTCTGTGGTGAGTCCAGTTCAATTTCTTGGAGGCAATAGTGCTGCTAGCTGAGCTGCAACTGGGTCCGGGCACGGAATGCCATCTTCGCCACTGGCACCCGCGCCCCACGAATGAATTTTTAAAATGCCAACTGTCGTTTGACTTTGCTCAGATCCTGGCTGGAATTCCTAGACCCGCTTTTAACTCCAACTGCTAAAGTTAGGCGGCAGCCGCATCAACAAATGGATGAAAACGGAGACACCTTTCTGCAACACAGACCCTTCAGGGGGACCTGTGGCTTTGCAAACATTTGAAAGATAACGCAGGTCGACAATGTTCTTAAATGAGTGCGGGCTGCTGACAGACAGAGACTGGATGTTAACACACAAACCTCTTCAAGAAAGATTTATAACAGGATGTGACACAATCTGTGATTACTCGCTGTGTGAGAGCAGCCAGCACTTCGAAGCAATAGGATGGACTCTGCGGATAACTCAGACCATCATTTTCCCCAATTCCTCACTTCTGATTTATCTCCGTTTCCGGATTTTAACATTTCCAGGCTGTACCTCACACTGCCTCCAGATTCCTGGGTTCAGCAACCCCCTCCCCCGCAGACAGTGAAGCAGAAAGTCTCAGACACAGGGCCCTGTTTTACCATTTTGGTGCTGGGCGGACTTGAAACTGGGAATGTTTCAGATCCGACATTTAGACCCATTCTCAGGTGCCCCCATACGCACCCAGCCTGCAAAAATATCAGCGATTCCGAATTGACCACTTCCTCCCCGACCCATCGCAGTGGTAAAGGGGGAGGTGCCGGTAAGGTTGGGCGTGCAACCCATTAAGTCAATTTAAATTCATGCAAATACATTTAAATGGCCATCACACCCATTTTGGGTGTGGTCCTGATCGCGGCCATTTTCGGGCGTTGGTAAAGGGGGAACCGGCGCGGAGGCGGGCGCGGATCGAGCTATTCGCCTCACACCCGACTTTATCAAGTTTTCGCGCCCGCAATCGGGCTCAACTTGATGCTAAAATCGGGCCTTTATCATCTAGAAAACACCAAGGATTTTCTTTAATCTTCAGAAGTCTGACATTCCGGTCATTTTTATCAGAAGGTGACTTGTTTACGAAACCTGCAAAAGAGTCCGAATGGAAAAAGGGGCTTTTGCCAATGTGAATATTTTGGAAAATGGATTCCACCAGTGGCCGTGCACACAGCTGCCTGGGCCCTCAGCTCCAGAATTCCCTCCCTAAACATCTCCGTCTCTCTCACCTCCTTTCAAATCAGCAACAGCTTACATCCATACAGCATCTTTAACATGATTAAGTGTCCCAAGACATTTCACAGGAACATTCTAAAACAAAGTATGACGCCAAATATCATATCGAGGACATTAGATCAGACAGACAAAACTTGATTAAAGTGATAGGTTTTATGTCGATAAAAGCAAAATACTGCAGATGCTGGAATCGAAAGCAAGTGTGGGCGGCACGGTGACACAGTGGTTAGCATTGCTGCCTCACAGCGCCAGGGACCCGGGTTCAATTCCAGCCTTGGGTCACTATTTGTGTGGAGTTTGCAAATTCTCCCCGTGTCTGCATGGGTTTCCTCCGGTTGCTCTGGTCTCCTCCCATAGTCCAAAGATGTGCAGGTTAGGTTGATTGGCCGTGCTAAATTGCCCCTTAGTGTCAGAGGGATTAGCAGGGCAAATAGGTGGGGTTACGGGGATAAGACCTGGGTGGGGTGGCTCGATGGGCCGGTTGTGGGAAATCACCACTCGGAGTCAGATTTAAAGATTCAACATGCAGTTTATTAGACAAAGCTTTGGGAGAAGCGCTTGGCACTCCGCAGTGCTCGCAGTCACCTTCTCAATTTTAAAAATGGCAGCTGAGCATCTTTTATACTTTTCAAAGAGTCGACAAGTACAGACATTAGCAGTTATCACATCATTAGCCAATTATGCCCCCCCCCCTCCCCCCCCCAGCAATGACTGACCTCATTAACAAAACTTATTGTTTCGGTTCCACTTTATCTTAAGCTAAGTTGATCATCTGGGCCTCAAGGTCTGGTTTTTTGTCTGTTCCGTAGTAATTAAACAGTAACAAGATGTAGCTCAAAGATTAGTTCGTTGTGCAATGTCTATGCCTAAGTCAACACATTTTAATGTCTTTCCACAGAGTCCATTTTGTACCAGGTAACCATCTTGTATCTTCTAATTTTGGGATTCCCTCTGGCAGCATCTCACTTTTACTCGAACAGGCCAAATGGCCTCCTTCTGCACTGTAGGGATTCTATGATTCTTCTATGATGGAGGAATGTGGAGGAATTTCTTCAGCCAGAGGGTGGTGAATCTGTGGAACTCTTTGCCACAGAAGGCTGCGGAGGTCAGGTCATTGAGTGTCTTTAAGACAGAAATAGATAGGTTCTTGATCAATAAGGGGATCAAGGGTTACGGGGAGAAGGCAGGAGAATGGGGATGAGAAAAATATCAGCCATGATTGAATGGTGGAACAGACTCGATGGGCCGAGTGGCCTAATTGTGTTCCTATATCTTATGGTCTATGACAAACAGAAAATATTGCAAAATCTCAGCAGGTCTGGCAGCATCTGTGGAGAGAGAATCGAGCCAACGTTTCGAGTCAGGATGATGAAGAGCAGGGAATAGAGCAGGTTCCGAAAACTATACTGCCCCTTAAAGCCTTCCCCTTCACGTAAGTTTTCAATCTCCTGTCCAACCAGCTCTTTGTGTGGCAGGGCGCCACATTTGTTTTCTGATAATGCTCCTGTGAAGGGCCTTGGAACAGTTCCCTCCACCAAAGGTGCTATATCAATGGAATGGTGTTGCTGTTGAAACACAAGCCAGAAACCTGAGCAGATGTTGCAATGCTGCAAAAGGGAGTGTCAGAAGCACAAAAATCCCAGGGGGAAATTTTCCCATCCCGCCTGCCAGGGTAATGGTAGCGGGCGAGGGGGAGGACTATGCAAAGGTCCGTTGACCCTCGGGCGGGATTTTGCAGTCCCGGGACGAGCAAGGCCGGAAAGTCCCGCCCTCAGTTGTAGGAAAGATGAAGGAAAAATACTGCGGATGCTGGAATCTGGAACAGAAACAGGAAATGCTGGAAGATCTCAGCAGCGTTTGTAGAGAGAGAATAGAGCCAACGTTTCATGGTTACCCTGACTCGGAACGCTGGCTCTATTCTCAGTTACTGGAAGCTCCGTCTGGAGTGGGGAATCAGGAGTAGCGATGTGGAGAGATGGTCAAAAACGTGATGTCGGGACAGACTGATCATTAAGAAGCAGTGCAGCAGACATTTTGAAAAGAACTGGAATAGCAGAAGACAGTAGCAGAAGGAATAACATAGTGAAATAGACCGACTGAGCAAAATCCTCTGCTCTCAAATCCTAAATAAAAAGCAGTTAATTGAAACCAAAAGAGAAAATGCTGGAAAATCTCAGCAGGTCTGGCAGCATCTGTAAGGAGAGAAAAAGAGCTGACGTTTCCAGTCCCGACGACCCTTTGTCAAAGCTGACTGGGTGTTAATTGATATGGTTTGATTTTTGAAATCCAGACCCAGCACAAAGTAAAGTTTGTTTATTAGTCAGCTTACATTAACACTGCAATGAAGTTACTATGAAAATCCCCTAGTCGCCGCACTCCGGTGCCTGTTCGGGTACACTGAGGGAGAATTTAGCACGGACAATGCGCCTCACCCGCACATCTTTCGGACTGTGGGAGGAAACCGGAGCACCCGGAGGAAACCCACACAGACATGGGGAGAATGTGCAGTCTCCGCACAGACAGTGAACCCAAGCAGGGAATCGAACCCGGGTCACTGGCACTGTGAGGCAGCAGTGTTAACCACCGTGGCACCGTGCTGCCACTTGAGTGAAATTTTTATCACACTTTTCAACGCCACACCAAGATTACAGGATCAAAGTTTAACAATGGTGTGGAACTCATTATAAGTGAATAGTCGGGGCCAGAGTCTGGAGTAAATGATTAATATCAACATGGTTTATTTTTATAAGCTGACATTTGGAGATCACTGATGCTGACTGACGTTTATGGATAAAGTTTCTTCTGCTGCACCTTTGTTTAAACTGATTTTAAACTTAAAAGGGGCAGGCTGTATTTTATTTGAAAAAAAACAGCTGTCCTCACGCTTCTCAATCCAGACATCACCTTTAACCCAAATGGCTGGTTGTGAGTGAGTAGGATTGGAGACTAACCTCGAGACTGGCTGGGGGAGGGGGTTTCGCATTGACACTCTTAACAAGCGGCCTATAGAATGGCGGAATCAAGTTATAACGATGCTTCAATTTTAATTAAAATTGTTCTGGAGTAATTTATTCTTTTGTGCCTGAAAGAGAGAGAGAGAGAGACGAATGTGCAAAACAGCTGACAGGACGAAATGTTTCCAAAACACCCACAGTTTGTCAGTACCTGGTGCAGCTACAATATTCCAATGATTCACCCTCATGTTCGCCCCCACAATCATTCCGACTGACCCATCTTTAAAAAGTATTTTGCTCGGTGGCACAGTGGTTAGCACTGCTGCCTCACAGCGCCAGGGACCCAGGTTCAATTCCAGCCTTGGGTCACTGTCTGTGTGGAGTTTGCACGTTCTCCCCGTGTCTGCGTGGGTTTCCTCCGGGTGCTCCGGTTTCCTCCCACACTCCAAAGATGGGCAGGTTAGGTGCATTGGCCATGCTAAATTTTCCCTCAGTGTACCCCAACACTGGAGTGCGGCGACTAGGGGATTTTCACAGTAACTTCATTGCAATTTTAATGTAAGCCTACTTGTGACACTAATAAATAAATTAACTCTGTACACACACAGCAGCCTGACACACACACTCTGTACACACGCAACAGCCTGACACACACACTCTGTACACACGCAACAACCTGACACACACACTCTGTACACACGCAACAACCTCACATAGTCATCCGTACATAATCATATACACCATCCAGTAAAGAGAACAGAACAAAGCCACAGTCCAAAAGATGTGCTGGTTAGGGTGCATTGGCCATGCTAAATTCTCCCTCAGTGTACCCAAACAGGCGCCGGAGTGTGGCGACTCAGGGATTTTCACAATAACTGCTGGGGAGGCAATGGCCTAGTGGTATTATCGCTAGACTATTAATCCAGAAACTCACCTAATGTTCAGGGGATCTGGGTTCAAATCCCGTCACGGCAGATTTGAATTCAATGAAAAATATCTGGAATTAAAAATCTACTGATGACCGTGAAACCATTGCCAATTGTTGGAAAAACCCATCTGGTTCACTAATGTCCCTTTAGGGAGGGAGATCTGCCGTCCTTACCTGGTCTGGCCTACACGTGACTCCAGAGCCACAGCAATGTGGCCTCAGGCAACTCGGGATGGGCAATAAATGCTGGCAGTGACGCCCATGTCCCGCAAATGAATTTTTAAAAACTTCATAGATCAACTATTTCCTAAGGGTGGATGAATCACAGAATTGTTACGGCGCAGAAGGAGGCCATTCGGCCCATCATGTCTACACTGGCTCTCCAAACGGCCATCATGATTTGGCGCCAGTGCCTTGCCTTTTCCCTGTACCTCTGCTCGTTGTTTCTATTCAAATAATCATCTAATGCTCTCTGGAATGCCTCAATTGAACCTGCCTCCACCACACTGCCAGGCCGTGCATTCCAGATCCTAACCATATCGCATTTGCTCCTTTCGCGAATCGCTTTAAATCTGTGCCTTCTCATTCTTGATCCTTTTACGATCGGAAAAGGTTCCCGGTGAGAATAAGTTATGAGAATAAGTTATTAGCAGAGCAGCTATCCTCCAGTGTAACAAGGCTGTGGGGGGGGGGGGTGGCGGGAGGGCGGATTGATTTGCATTTCAAAGGCATTTTTACCTCATTCGTCTATTATTCCTCTCATGGCCCCTCTCTCTCTCTCTCTCTCTCTCTCTCTCCCAGGAGCAAGTAATTCAATCATCCTCCCAAACTGTCAGGAAGGACAAGAGTTGTATTTATGTAGCGTGTGTCACAGTCGGAGGGCATCCCAAGATGCTTCTGAGGTGAGGTCAGTGTTGCAATGTAGGAAAGATGGCAGCCAAATTGCGCATAAGATTCCACAAACAACAGTGCGATAATCGAGTTTTAGTGATGTTGCTTGAGGGACAAATATTGGCCCAAGAATATTCTTCTTTAAAACAGTTCAACGGGATATTTATCACCCTCATGAGTTGGTTTAATGCCCCCCACCCCCCTCCCCACCCCCAATAACAGCACCCTCAGGAAATGGCAACATTTCTTCTGTGCTGCACTGGGGTATCAACCAAGTCTTTGCTTTCAAGTCTCTAGAATGTTCTGAAATTCCTGCACCGAGCCACGTAATCTGCCTTCAATTCTTTCCAAAGTATACGTTGAATAACGCAGCTCGAAGAATATTACGCTCATTTATGATATCATGGAAAGGCAGCACGGGGGCACAGTGGTTAGCACTGCTGCCTTACAGCACCAGGGACCCAGGTTCAATTTCCGGCTTGAGTCAGTGTCTGTGTGGAATTTGCACGTTCTCCCCGTGTCTGCGTGGGTTTCCTCCGAGTGCTCCGGTTTCCTCCCGCAGTCCGAAAGACCTGCTGATTAGGTGGATTGGCCACGCTAAATTGCCCCTTAATGTCCCAAGATGTGTAGGTTTAAATG
Organism: Mustelus asterias; assembly: GCF_964213995.1. Classification (NCBI taxonomy): domain Eukaryota; kingdom Metazoa; phylum Chordata; class Chondrichthyes; order Carcharhiniformes; family Triakidae; genus Mustelus; species Mustelus asterias. Next base: position 8,088,362 of record NC_135806.1, read on the forward strand.
GATTGGCCATGTTAAATTGCTCCCAAATTTATTTATTTATTAGTCACAAATAGACTTACATTAACACTGCAATGAAGTTACTGTGAAAATCCCCCAAGTCCCCACACTCCGGCGCCTGTTCGGGTACACTGAGGGAGAATTTAGCACGGCCAATGCACCCTAACCAGCACGTCTTTCAGACAGTGGGAGGAAACCAGAGCACCCGGAGGAAACCCATGCAGACACGGGGAGAACGTGCAGACTCTGTACAGACAGTGACCCAAGCCGGGGTCGAACCTGGGTCCCTGGCGCTGTGAGGCAGCAGTGCTAACCACTGTGCCACCGTGTCGCCCATGTCCCAAGATGTGTAGGTTAGAGGGAATGGCCATACTAAATTGACCCTTCGTGTCGGGGGGGTTAGCAGGCAGGGTAAATACGTGGGGTTATGGGGATAGGGCCTGGGTGGGATTGTGGTCGGTGCAGACTCGATGGGCCGAATGGCCTTTGTTGGGCCTATGAATTCTCACACTTGCTTGAGAGGGTGGGCTCTCATTCACGGCCTAGGTCATAGCAAAGATCCTGCTGTGGCTAATCAGTGAAATGGTGTTTGTGTCCTGGGCGCTTTGTCAGAGTGAGTGCCAAATTCTAACTGACTATCCTTGAAATCTGCTCCCCGTGTCAAGTCCATCATTAGAGCAGTAAGAGTTCAGCAACGCATTTGCACTGCACCAGAGCAAGGATAGGCCTCCTTATTATAACGGTTCCTAGTTAGTTTATTACTGCCATTGATGGAGCCAGAAGCACAGGAGGAAATGATTTTGTCTGAATTTAATCAGCCAAACACATATGGATTACATTAAACCTCAGGCCCGCCAAACACTGACACTGACACTATTCGACTGTTTCGCAAGGAGCTGCTTACCTCATTCACAGTTAATCGCTGTATAATTCTAATCATCTTTAAAACAGATTCGACATTCTCCGTGCGCTATCCCTGCCTGTGATAAATGTGAATCCATGTATGCTGCTGAGGTCCTTAGTTTTCCTGTCTCAATCTGGGGCCAAAGCTCTGGAGTCGAGTCCCACCCCAGGACTTGATGTCCATCAGGCCTGTTGATATTGTGGCCAAACAGGTTGACTATCAACCTGCAACTCAGTCCAGTACACGTGTGGTAAGTGTTAAGAGTGGGAGGGTTTCCTGGGCAGCCATGTTTGGAGTGGCGTTCCCCCCGACCAGAGCCTCTGGCCACAGGCTAGTGATATGTTTTTGGAAAATCTAGCTAAGGAAACAGATGGAAGTGTGACCTTTCTCTGGGTGTGGGAAGGGAAAAGAAAGACATATTTTGTCTGCCTCATGAGTCATAGAATTACTGAATCCCTACAGAGCAGGAGGCCATTCGGCCCATCGAGTCTGCACTGACCACAATCCCACCCAGGCCCTATTCCCGAAACCTCACATATTTACCCTGCTAATCCCCCTGACACTATGATCAATTTAGCATGGCCAATCAACCTAACCCGCGCACCTTTGGAGTGTGGTAGGAAACCGGAGCACCTGGAGGAAACTCACGCAGACACGGGGAGAACATGCAGATTCCGCACAGACAGTCACCCAAGGCCAGAATTGAACCTGGGACCCTAGCGCTGTGAGGCAGCAGTGCTAATCACTGTGTCACCATGCCGCCCCTAAAATTGAGTCTAAATTTGTGTGGCCTCTGTATCACTTTACAGATTTACAAGAATGTGGTTGTCTTCACTTTGTGGGGTTCCCCCCCACCCCCTTCCCTTCCCAACCAACAAACCCCCCTCCCCCCCGCCCCCCCGCCCCCCTCCCCCCCGCACCCTGGTGGGGGCACTTTGTACAGGCCATCTGGTATAGCACCCATGTAGGCTTTGTTCATGGTTCAGCCATGAAGTGACTGGTTCAATACAGCACATTCCCAATGCTGTCTCCATGCACCACCCACTTTCTCCCCGTAACCCTGCACATTCTTCCTTTTTGGATGATGATCCAATTTCCTTTAAAAAGCCTCAATTGCACCTGTCTCCACCGCACTCTCAGGCAGTGTGTTCCAGATCCTAACCACTCACTGTGTGAATCTGTCTCCACCACACTCTCAGTCAGTGCATTCCAGATCCTAACCACTCGCTGTGTGAATCTGTCTCCACCACACTCTCAGACAGTACATTCCAGATCCTAACCACTCATTGTGGTGAATCTGTCTCCACCACACTCTCAGACAGTACATTCCAGATCCTAACCACTCGCTGTGTGAATCTGTCTCCACCACACTCTCAGACAGTACATTCCAGATCCTAACCACTCGCTGTGTGAATCTGTCTCCACCACACTCTCAGACAGTACATGCCAGATTCTAACCACTCGCTGTGTGAATCTGTCTCCATCACACTCTCAGACAGTGCATTCCAGATCCTAACCACTCGCTGTGTGAATCTGTCTCCACCACACTCTCAGACAGTACATGCCAGATTCTAACCACTCGCTGTGTGAAAAACATTTCTCCTCATGTCTCCATCGCTTTTTTTGCCAATTATCTTAAATCTGTGGCCTCACCTTCCAGACTCTTCTCCCAGTGAGAACAGTTTTTCACTATCTACTCCCATTACTATTTATCATTCATCCTGATATTGTATCAACAAGTGGAGAGGAGATTCACCAGGATGCTGCCTGGGCTGGAGTGTTTCAGCTCTGAAGAGAGGCTGGTTAGACGGGAGTTTTTTCCTTGGAGCAGCGAAGGCTGAGGGGGGACCTGATTGAGGTGTACAAAATTATGAGGGACATAAATAGGGTAGATAGGAAGGACTTTTTCTCCTTATTTTATTAGTGTCACAAGTAGGCTTACGTTGACACTGCAATGAAGTTACTGTGAAAATCCCCCAGTCACCACACTCCGCCACCTGTTCAGATACACAGAGGGAGAATTTAGCATGGCCAATGCACCTAACCAGCACGCCTTACGGACTGTGGGAGGAAACCAGAGCACCCGAAGGAAACCCATGCAGACACGGGGAGAACGTACAAACTCCACACAGACAGTGACCCAAGCTGGAATCAAACCCGGGTCCCTGGCGCTGTGAGGCAGCAGTGCTAACCACTGTGCCACCATGCCGCCCAAAGTAGATGAGTTCAATAACAAGAGCGCATAGATTTAAGTTAAGGGACAGGATATTAAGAGGGGGTTTGAGGAAAGACTTTTTCACCCAGAGGGTGGTGGGAATCTGGAACTCACTGCCTGAAAGGGACAACATTTAAGAAGTATTTAGATGACCACTTGAAATGCATACAAGGCTACGAACCCAAGTGCTGGAAAATGGGATTAGAATAGATAGGTGCTTGATGGCTGGAGCAGACACAATGAGCCGAAGGGCCTCTTTTTGTACTGTAAAATGACTGTAAGTCAATGGCATTATTGAAACAGCAAAGAATGGATGTTATGTTTTGAGATCTCAGAAAGTCGACTTAAGGCACTTGCGGAAGTGGCTTTTTTGTTGGATGCAACTGAATAATTAAGAGGGATTGTGGCTTTGGTCCTATAATTTCCTGCTGTAATGTGTAGACATTTAGCGTCTGTTTAATTCTCATCTAGTCTGGAGCAACTAAATACGTCCCAAGTCCTGGTAAATGAAACAACAAAAAAAAAACAAGATTGGACCATTAATTCCAAATAGATTCTTGTGTTGGCAAGTTTTATTGCCTGGTGGCTGAGCTCTGATCATAACAAAAGACCATCTCTGCTTCCGACCCTGAGAAACGGGATTAAAAAACAAAACTCCGGTTGCTTCACAAAGCCAGTTTTGTCTTGTCGGGAGAGGGGAAGGGCTTGGATTTATTTTCACAGAGGGATCAAGAGGAAAGTAACAATCTGAGCCGTGAATGCTGCGAGGGGCCGCAGGGTTTGTGGGATGATGTTGCTTGCGCACGGAGAGAGGAGGGAACTCGAGGTTTCAGATGAGAAGAGAGAAAATAGGCAGTTCGGAGAATGGGATCGGAAATGGAATAAAACCACGGCTGGGAATTAGCTCTGCGTTCCTCGTACCAAGCTGCCCTGACTTCACCCAGAATCAGGCGGATGCCCCAACGGGGTTCTGGCCACATTCCGGGACGGGCTATACGAATGGAATGGGATCACAGGCCTGAGCAATTTGCTGCCCCAGGACTATTTGACTTAAGAAAGAAAAAGCTTGCATTTATATGGTGTCATTCAGAACCTCAGGACATCCCAAAGCTCCACTGCCAATCAAGCATTGTTTATTAACGTATAGTGGCTGTTGTAGCATAAGCTGTAGGAGCAAAAGTAGGCCATTCGGCCCATCGGGTTTACTCTGCCATTCAATGAGGTCATGACTGACCTGATGTGATGATCCTCAACTCCACTTTCCCACCTTATCCCCATAACCCTCGATTCCCTTACTGATTAAAAATGTCGCTATCTCAGCCTTGAAAATACTTAACGACCCAGCCTCTACAGCCCTCTGCGGTAAAGAATTCCACAGATTCACTATCCTCTGAGAGAAGAAATTCCTCCTCAACTCTGTCTTAAATGGGCGACCCCCTTCCTTACTCTGAGATTATACCCCCTGGTCCGAGACTCTCCCACAAGGGGAAACAACCTCTCAGCATCTACCCTGTCAAGCCTCCTGAGAATCCAATATGACTCAATAAGGTCACCTCTTATTCTTCTAAACTCCAATGAGTACAGGCCCCAACCTCTCCTCATAAGAAAAACCTTCCATATCTGGGATCAACCTAGTGAACCTTTTCTGGATCGCTTCCATTGCCAGTATATCTTTTCTTAGGTAAGGGGACCAAAACTGTTCACAGTATTCCAGGTGTAGTCTAACCAGTGCATTGTATAGTTTTACCAAAACTTCCCTATCTTTATATTCCATTCCCTATAAATTAAAGGTCAACATTCCATTTGCCTTCCCAATTATCTGCTGAACTAACATTCTAGCTTTTTGTAATTTATGCATGAGGGCTCCCAAATCCCCCTATGCTGCAGCTTTCTGCAGTCTTTCTCCATTTAAATAATATTCAGCTCCTATATTCTTCCTTCCAAAGTGCATAACTTCACATTTTCCTACATTATATTCCATCTGCCAAGTCTTTCTCCATTCACCTAACCTGTCTGTATCCCTCTATAGACTGAGTGGAATTTTCCAGCCGCACTCGCCCCAAGACTGGAAAATCCCGTCTGAGGTCACTGGACCTTGCATGGTCCACGTCCCGCCCGTTACGATTCCTGTGGCGGACGGGACAGGAAAATTCCACCCTTTGTGTCATCCTTACCACTTGCTTTCCCAGCAGCGGTACGGTGGCACAGTGGTTAGCGTTGCTGCCTCGCAGCGTCAGGGACCCAGGTTTAATTCCGGCCTTAGGTCACTGTCTGTGTTGAGTTTGCATGTTCTCCCCGTGTCTGCGTGGGTTTTCTCCAGTGCTCCGGTTTCCTCCCACAGTCCAAAGATGTGCAGGTTAGGTTGATTGGCCATGCTAAATTGACCCTAATGTTAGAAGGATTAGCAGGGTAAATGAGGTTTATGAGAATAGGGCCTGGGTGGGATTGTGTAGGTATAGACTCGATGGGTCAAATGGCCTCCTTCTGTAGGGATTCTGTGATTTGATTTTTGTGTCATCCGCAAACTTGGCAATAATACATTCACTTCCCTCATCCAAGTCATTAATACAGTTTGTAAATGATTGTGGTCCCAGCACTGATCCCTCTGGCACTCTGCAAGTTGCCATTCTGAAAATGTCCCTCATATCCCACTGCAGCCAATTTGCACTTAAGAAGCTCCCTCAGACAGCAAAGAGCTAGCAAGCAGATAGTCTGCTTTGTTGTGATGTTGTTTGAAGGATAGGCCTTGGTCAGTGAACTGGGGATAATTACTGTATCCCATCTCCACCCACCACCCCCCACCCACCCCTCCCCCTCTTTGTGGCAATAGGATCATTTATCTCCACCCCAAAGGGCCAACAGGGCTTTGATTTAAAATCTCAACCAAAGGACAGCACCTCTGACAGTGGAGCACTCCCTTGGCACTGCCCTATGTGCGTTGGCAGAGTCTGATTGTGGGTTTTTTTCCCGACACTCAGCGGCCTACCACACAGCTGGGAACCAGTCAGTATGATCAGGAATGGTCTGATGGATTCTGGGAAGATCATGAACTAACCAGGAACATTTTCACTTTTCACACTTCTGATTTAAGCACCGGAATTCTACCGCCCCGCCCAGCCAGGGAATTGCAGCGGGCGAGGGACGGACAATGGAAATGTCTGTTGACCTCGGGCGGGATTTTCCGGTCTCAGGTCAAGTGAGGCCATAAAATCCCACCCAAAGAGTCAACAATTAAATCCATCTCTTGACCTTCGCTGGATGCACCCAAACTTGCCCTTACTGCTTTCTGTGTGTCAATGTGAGTGGTGGGATTGAGGGATTTACAGGGGGCGTTCCCTGCTCAAGAAAGTGCCATTATTAAGCCACTCAAGTCTGTTTGGCTGCTTGCCTCACTCACTGATGTAAGCTTCTAGTCAATCATAGAATGTTACCTCACAGAAGGAGGCCATGTGGCCCATTGTCTCTATGTCAGCTCTTTGAAAGACTTTTCCAATTGGTCTTATACCCCTGAGAAAGAACATTGCAAGACATTCCTCTCCATTGTTGGATTTTGACAGTTGCTATTGAATTTGCACTTCCGGCAGTTCATTCCAGATCATCGCCACTCACTGTGTAAAACATGTACAAAATAGGAGCAGGAACAGGCCATTGAATAAAAACAGAGCCAATTCATTCCACCTCATCTGGTCAAAGCAGAGACCAAATGATTTCTCCTCAGTTCACACTGAATGATTGCTTCATTCTCCCACTGGATCTTTTGCCAATTATCTTAAATCTCTGCTTCTCAATTCATGAATCTCCTGCCAGTGGAAATGGTTTCCCCTTCTTTACTCTTTCAGGACCACTCATAGTTTTGAACATCTTAATTGAATCACCCTTTAACCTGGTTGGCTCTAATGAGAACAATCCCAGCTTCTTGAGACTCTCAGCAAGAGATTAATTTCTCTTCTCCAGATGCATGTGGACAATTTGAACAGAAATCCTCGTGCCCTCAATGAACAATTAACTCAATGCACATTTTCACCCCCCAAACCTTTATTCCCATTGCCGCATGAATCACATCAGATACACCATTGATTTATTGAAAAAGGCTTCATAACCAATAATTAATTAGGACAGCAGGGTGGCACAATGCTTAGTACTGTTGTTTCACAGTGCCAGGAACCCGAGTTCGATTCCCAGCTTGGGTCACTGTCTGTGTGGAGTTTGCACGTTCTCCCCGTGTCTGCGTGGGTTTCCTCCGGGTGCTCCCATTTCCTCCCACAGTCCAAAGATGTGCGGGTTAGGTGGCTTGGCAGTGCTAAATTGCCCCTTAATGTCAGGGGGACTAGCTGGGGTAAATGCATGGGGTTACGGGGATAGGGTATGGCTGGAATTGTGGTCGGTCCTGACTCGATGGGCCGAATGGTCCCCTTCTGCATTGTAAGGATTCTATGATTCTATGAATCAATCAATACATGGAAATTCACAGTGGGTACAATTAGTTATGAGTAATCAAAATCAAAAAGAGAATTATGTCAACATTGCAACAAACCCTACGGTGCAACGCCAACATCACAGCTGAAAAAATAAGATAAAGAGAGAAGGAGAAAGGCTCTGAGGTCTTCATGCTCCCTCCTGATACAGATGCAGCCAATGATATGAATAGGGTGGTATGGTGGCACAGTGGTTAGCACTGCTGCCTCATAGCGCCAGGGACCCAGGTTCGATTCCTGACTTGGGTCACTGTCTGTGTGGAGTTTGCACATTCTCCCCGTGTCTGCGTGGGTTTCCTCCGGGTGCTCTGGTTTCCTCCCACAGTCTGAAAGATGTGCTGGTTAGGTGCATTGCCGTGCTAAATTCTCCCTCAGCGTACCTGAACAGAGTGTGGCGACTAGGGGATTTTCACAGTAACTTCATGGCAGTGTTAATGTAAGCCTACGTGTGACATTAATGAATAAATATATGGCGATGGACCAGGTGCAGGTGGTGTGGAACGGGGCTGAGGCAATTCGTGGAGTTTTGGTAAACTCTTTGATCCCGGGTAGCCATGTTCTATCAGCGGACACTCAGCCACCTTGAAGTCCTGCTATCCCTCTCCTCCCAAAGGTTCCAGACTTCGGACATGGCTTGCTTTTGCTGGTCGAGCTCTGACCCTATACGGAGGTGTTCCCCTGTCGAGTGGCAATGCCCCCAGCACAGCAATGCTCATCTCCCAGGCCATGGGGTCGCAGGCCCCGTATCCATCAAAGTAACCATCCATAGCAATGGTGGGGGTGGGGAATTGACCAATGCATTGGAAACCCCCAAGTTACAGCTGGCATTGCCACGCTGAACCGGACCAGTCCCACATGACCAACTGTTGCCCCGGAGGATTCATTTTCCTGTTTGTGTGGGGCTGTGCCTCAGACCACCACCTTATAAAGATGACAAAACAAGATGGTGTCGAACAGTGAAAGAAATAAAAACAATGTTGTAGACAAATAATGGATTTCCCTGTGGGCTTTGAGGAGTACGAGTTTCCCTCTTCAGTGTTGTGGAGCTTGCTCAATGAGAGATGAGTGGCTGAAGTGTGGACCCAGGCACTCATTAACCCATCGAGTCTGCACCAACCACAATCCCACCCAAACACTATCCCCATAACCCCATGCATTTACCCTGGCCAGTCCCTCTGACACTGAGGGGCAATTTAGCACGGCCAATCCGCCTAACCCGCACATCTTTGGAATGCGTGAGGAAACCGGAGGTTGGAATTGAACCCGGGTCCCTGGCACTGTGAGGCAGCAGTGCTAACCACTGTGCCACCGTGCCGCCCCTGGGTTGAGTTGAGTTGACTCATTTCCTGCCCTGAAATCCTGACTCGAAAGAGTTACTATTGGCAATACGTTGCAGTGTGTGCCGTTACAGCAGCAGGAGCGTAGAAATAAAAATCATTTTTCGCAAGGAAGGTTTTAAAGTAATCAAGCGCAGCTCTGTGTTTGCCAATCCATTCTGACAGTCGGGCACAAGCGACACAGTCTCGCCACCTCAGTGACAAAATTGCCTTTCGATTAGTACGTCAAGCCAGGTTTTATATTGCGTGCCTTGTGTAATTTCATCGCTCAGTTCTTGAGGCTCGGCAGGAAGCAATTCACAGAGCACTGGATTCCCACATCTGGAAACATGTCTCTGATCCTTCCCTAGACTGGCGAGTCGGTGGAGGGGAGGGGGGGAGGGGGGTGGTGGGGGGGGGGGAGGAGGGAGGCCGGTGGGAGGGGAGAGACAGGGAGACTGAGGGCCACTTTCACCACTTGATGATGCACACTGCTCTCCATCCAATTTGCCAGCTGGCTGGAGGACTTGGGTCCACCCCCCCCCCCCCCCCCGCCCCCCCCCCCCCCCTCCGCCACCACCCCTCCCCTGACAACTCACAAAAGTCCTGTGTGCCAGTCACAATCTCGCTTATAAACTCGCCTTTCACAGTTACAGAAAAGAGTTGGCAGCACAGCCCCTATCCAGCTGCTCCATCCACTTCCCAAACAGGCAGAGAGTGCACAAAACAAAAGCAGCTTCATTGCGCCACCCCCCTTGTTGAGAAAAACACCGCAAACATTACCCAATGCAGGACTCTCATTCATTGTGCCCACTTGAGTTTGTTAAGACATCTATTTGGCAGTCGGACGCGATAAATGGAACAGCATATGTTGTCCATCGGAATTCCTGTCAGTTGGGCGGGCAAACTCAATTGCTTTATCGAATGGAGCCCCTCAGCAGAGGCCAAAGAATCTGTCACTGCAACGGGGAACAGTTCAATGTTTACTGTCACCTAGCCTGCTCTTACACAAACCTGGCAACTGGTCACAATTGTAAGGTGTTGAGCCAAGTCTGAGTCCTAACCACATACCAGGCCAATGGCTTCATTCACACAGTTGCCATTCCTGGGATCTTGCTGTGTGCAAGATGGCTGCACCCCAGACATTCTCTCTTCCACCTTCTTCCACCGGCAAAAAGATACAAAATTCTGAGGTCACGTACCAACCAACTCAAGAACAGCTTCTTCCTTGCTGCCATCGAACGAATGGACTTACCATGTATGAAGCTGATCTTTCTGTACACCCTAGCTATAACTGTAACATCATATTCTGCACTCTCCCCTTTCCTTCTCCCCTATGAGTACTCTATGAATGGTATGTTTTGTCTGTATAGCGTGCAAGAAACAATACTTTTCACTGTATCCCAATATATGTGACAACAATAAATTAAATCAAGATTATGAGGGGCATGGACAGAGTGGATAGTCAGAAGCTTTTTGCCAGGGTGCAAGAGTCAATTATGAGGGGGCACAGGTTTAAGGTGCGAGGGGCAAGGTTTAAAGAAGATGTACGAGGCAAGTATTTTACACAGAGGGTGGTGGGTGCCTGGAACTCACTGCTGGGGGAGGGAGTGGAAGCAGATATGATAGTGACTTTTAAGGGGCATTGGGACAAATACATGAATAGGATGGGAACAGAGGTCCCCGGAAGGGTAGGGGGTTTTAGTTCAGACGGGCAGCATGGTCGGTGCAGGCTTGGAGGGCCGAAGGGCCTGTTCCTGTGCTGTAATTTTCTTTGTTCAAATCAGAAGACAGAACACGTGGGAGACTTTTCAAAGTGTGTCCCATTCCTATCGAGTAATTGAGAATCCTGATCCCAGTGTCCGGAGTGTAGGTTGTTCCATTCACCTGCCGAACACTAACATAATAATGGAACAGAGATGGCGAAAAAGACATTTTATTCACTGTGCAGTGCTTTGAGGCATTTTCCGAGAGAGCTTCTCTCTCGTTGATTTGGAATGGCTGTTGCAGCAGGCAGTGATTCGGTACAGGATACAGACTGACATTAAAAGGTGACGCTAGCGCACAAGTATGAAACACGGCGATATATCTCACTGCTGGAGATTTGGAACATTTCCCACTCCAGGCACTGCAGTATCCAGCAGCAAGGAATCTGAGGCCTAACCTCACTCAGTCTGTGGAGCTCTCCCGACCCAGACTCACGTGTCCATTTGCTTTCTCGTCTCCAGGCCAACCATGTTGAGGCCTGTCTCAATGACTTTGCCAAAGTGTGTTCTTTCAACCTGTATCCAATAAGACTGAGCAACTACATCCAGCCAATATTCACCGGGGATTTACCAACTCCCAGCATGCAAAGAGTGCAAACAGCAGTTTTGGTTCTGTGGTGAACCATAGTTGGTTACCACTATGAGTGCTGAGCCATGGATGGTCAGCACTATGGGTGTTTGTAGATATGTTACTGTTGTCACTGTTGGGGTTAGGGTTGGGCTGTTCTACCTGTTGATATTGTTCTGTGGTACACTCCAGTTGCCTCCGCCTACCTGGGGAAGTATAAAGGTCACTGCACTGCCTGGTGACCCTTTAGTCTGGGATTGTATTGTATATAGTGTGCTCCATTCTTGTCAGTAATAAAAGCCTTTATTTCCCGGGTACAATCTAGCCTCCCGAGTGATTTAATCGCGCATCAGGTTCAAAAAGAGAAAACACTGGAAAATCTCAGCAGGTCTGACAGCATCTGTAAGGAGAGAAAAGAGCTGACATTTCGAGTCCAGGTGACCCTTTGTCAAAGCAGTTTTGGTTGGGCATTTAGGACCATAGAATGGAATCCCTACTGTGAAGAAAGAGGCCATTCAGCCCATCGAGTCTACACCAACTCTCTGAAAGAGCATTCCACCCAGGCCCTCCCGTCCGCCCTATCCCCACAACCCTGTACATTTACTGTGGCTAATCCCCCTAACCTGCACATCTTTGGAGTGTGGGAGGAAACCGGAGCACCCGGAGGAAACCCATGCGGACACAGGGAGAATGTGCAAACTCCACACAGACAGTGACCCGAGGCCAGAATTGAACCTGGGTCCCTGCGCTGTGAGGCAGCAGTGCTAACCACTGTGCCGCCCATGTCAAAATAGGGCCCACGAGTGCTTTAGGTTCACACAAACAGAAATATAGGAGCAGGAGTGGGCCGTTTGGCCCATCGAGACTACACCACCTTTAAACAGACCATGGCTAACCATTAACTTCTACGCTATTTTTCCTCAGTCCCTTGACGTCATTAGTATCCAGAGATCCATTGATGTCTATTTTGACCTGCGCAATGACTGATCCACAACAGCTCACTGGGATAGAGAATTCCAAAAATTCACCCCTTCTGACTGAAAGAATTCCTCCTCATAGAGTCACAGAGTTTTACAGCACAGAAAGAGGCCCTTCAGCCCACCGTGTCTGCACTGGCCATCAAGCACCTATACATTCTAATCCCATTTTCCAGCACTTGGTCCATAGCCTTGTATTCTATGGTGTTTCAAATGCTCATCTAAATGCTTCTTCAATGATTTCCACCTCCACCACCATTTCTGGCAGTGAGTTCCAGATTCCCACCATCCTCTGGGTGAAAATCCCCTCTTAATCCTCTGCCCCTTACCTTAAATCTCTGCCCCCTGTTTATTGACCCCTTTACTAAGGGGAAAGGTTCCTTCCCATCTAGCCTATCTATGTCCCTCATAACCTTGTACACCTCAATCAGGTCCCCCCCCTCAGCCTTCCCTGATCTAAGGAAAACAACCCCAGCCTAACCAGCCTCTCCTCACCTCAGTCTTATTCTGCCCCTTATTCTGAGACTGAGTTCCCTGGTTCTGGACTCACCAGTCAGGGGAAAACCCATTCTATCTACATCCACCATGTTGAGCCCTGTTGGTATATTGTGAGTTTCAATGAGATCGCCTCTCATTCTTCGAAAGTCTAGACAAAACAGACATAGATTCCTCAATTTCTCCTCATCGGACAATGTCACCCCCCCACGAATTGGTCTGGTGAACCTCCATGGCACCCCTTCTAAGGAAATTCGGCATGGCCGCTACGACCCTCACCAACTTGTACAGATGCACCATAGAAAGCATTCTTTCTGGTTGTATCACAGCTTGGTATGGCTCCTGCTCTGCCCAAGACCACAAGAAATTACAAAGGATTGTGAACGAAGCCCAGTCCATCACACAAACCAGCCTCCCATCCATTGACTCTGTCTACACTTCCCGCTGCCTGGGAAAAGCAGCCAGAATAATCAAGGACCCCCACGCACCCCGGACATTCTCTCTTCCACCTTCTTCCGTTGGGAAAAAGATACAAAAATCTGAGGTCACGTACCAACTGACTCAAGAACAGCTTCTTTTTTTTATAGAATCCTACAATGCAGAAGGAGGCCATTCAGCCCATCGAGCCTGCACTGACCACAATCCCCACCCAGGAACTATCCCCTTAACCTCACATATTTACCCCGCTAATTCCCCCAATACCATGGGGCAATCTACCATGGCCAATCAACCTAACCCGCACATCTTTGGAGTGTGGGAGGAAACTGGAGCATCTGGAGGAAAAACCCAAGCAGACACGGGGAGAACATGCAAACTCCACACAGACAGTCTCCCAAGGTCGGAATTGAATCCAGGTCCTTGGTGCTGTGAAGCAGCAATGCTAACCACAGCTTCTTCCCTGCTGCCATCAGGGAATGGACCTACCTTGCATTAAGTTGATCTTTCTCCACACCCTAGCTATGACTGTAACACTACATTCTGCACCCTCTCCTTTCCTTCTCTATGAACGGTATGCTTTGTCTGTATAGCGCACAAGAAACAATACTTTTCACTGTATACTGATACATGTGATAATAATAAATCAAATCAAATCTATGAGAAGCAGTCTATCCTGTCATAGGTGAGGAGCCCAGAACTGCGCACAACAGTGCAACAAGTCCCTGAGCCTGTCTGTGTGGGCCTTACTGCCCTGTATATACCAGTTGTTGCGGGGTTAAAGCCAAGCCCAGCCTCCACCCCCATCCTGTGTCTGCGAGAAACGTTTAAATCAAGAGTCATTTTTAACAATTGCATCAAATTATGGAACAGCTGCAATGCATTTAAAAGTTAAAGGAGAAAAGTGTGTGTGTGCGGGGGAGGGGGAGGGGTGGGGGGGGGATTCTAGCCATCATTAACCTCCAAGGGTTCAGGGAACACATGTGAAACTGAAAGGCAATGCAGGAGAGCACAAAAAAAAGGCCTTTTACTGGCTTTTCCAATCCGGCCCATCAGTTAGGATGTGCTTTGAAAATATAACCAGGCCGTGTTGAGGGC